>NC_044361.1:18471787-18771787 GCF_007364275.1 Archocentrus centrarchus
CGTGCAGCTGGTGTTTTTTAGGACCGTGACTATTTCATGTAACTGCATGGTTGTGGTTAGATTAGATGTTCTTTTTGACTAGGAAGAATTGAATCGTGGATATCTGCACTGCATATCTACTGTATTTATTCAGTGTTGAAACTCTAATCATCTATTTCGAAATAATCCACAATCTGATCAAGCCAAAAGCCAGAAAACTGCACGGTGTTCTTATCTTAAGGCTCCAATGCTGTCCAGCTCAGCTACACCAACCTCTGCACTGTTCTAAGCATAACAGAGCGACATGAATAAAGCCCACTCACTGACTGTGATCCTGACTCTCCAGATTTTCCCACCAGAGTGGGGACTGCCCCGTCTCTCAGGACTAACCGTCGCGAAAATCCAGCATTAAATTGTGCCCGGTTCAGGAAGCAGTTCTCAGTAAAATGAAGGGAGCACAGTAAAAGGTTGGGGTTGTACTGCTGAGGAATAGTAGTGAAAATGAATTTTAACCACTGGTTCTTCACTTCGTCTTCCTTTGGCAGTGCATACAAAGGGAATTTACGTTCGCAGTGCAGAAAACAGCGCCTCCTCGACATGATGATAACCAAAACGAAACAGTCCCCCGGGTTCTTCTTTGTTTCTGGGCAGATTTCAATATGATCTTTTTACACTGCCACCTAAGGTACCGGAGCATGCAGCGCAGGCTCTGTTTATAAACCAAAACTATATTTTATTACACATCAATTGTTTACTAAGACCTCAGTTACACTTACAGGGAGTTTTTACACCCTATTTCACTTTGTATGTATTTAACATGTAGCATTAATAGAGTTTCAGTTATAAAATAAGATAAAAAGAAATCCCTTAATTAGTCCCATGATGGGGAAATTTAGATACATTTTGTTACAATTATGTTACATTTTGTTTGGCATTCCCAGACTTTAGCATACTGTATTTTTTCCATTATATTTTCAAAATTATTTTTAAATGATGTTTTGACAGTCACACTTTTTTTATATCAGTGTTAAAGGGAAGTCTCATGCCTGTCAGTGATCAGTCAACATTGCTAGCAATGGAATTTTTTTTAGTAATCCGGATGGAAACTGAAACAGTTATTTAGGAAATAGGTGAAGATTTGCATACTTTATCAGTATAGTGAATAATTGAAGTACAAGTAGGGTCATTTTAGCCTTTAAATGGTTTTAGAAAATGGTGGTGTTCCTTCACTGGGCACAATATAATATAATATAGTCAGGCTAACAAAACGTTGTTCTGTCACAACAGATCTATTAAACTGATAAGTGTTTTCTTTCTTTTTTTTTTTTTTTTTTTTTTACAGAAAAAGCAAGCCTTGCTAGTGATGCAATACATTCAGACTCATATACAATACAATAATATATAATACTAATATACAGTACTGTGCAAAAGTCTTGAGTTACCCCAAATTCTTTGTTTTGCTAGGAAAATGGGAAATAGGTATGGTGGTTTATTGAAACATGTGCAAATGTTCATGTAAAAACAGTCTATTAGGCAAAAATAGAGTTTGTGCAATTCTAAGAAGCTTGAAAGTCAATACTTGGTACGACCACTTTTATTCTTCAGCACAACTCTCTGAGGCAGCTTTCTTGTTATTTCTTTAAGCAGTCTTCAGGAATAGTTCTCCAGGCTTCTTGAAGAACATTCAAAGCTCTTCTTTGGATGTTGGCTGCATTTTTGTTCTGTTCTCTGTCAAGATGATCCAATCCAAGCAATCCATGACTGATGGTGTTCCACTGTGTGTTTTTCTATCCAGGTATGTTTTTACTGCATTAACAGTCTGTTTGGGATCATTGTCATGCTGAAATATGTTTTTTTTCAATCAAATGCTTTCCAGATGATATTACATGGTGGATCAAAATATGATGGTACTTTTCTGTGTTCATAATGCCATCATTTTTGACAAGATCTCCAACACCACTGGCTGAAATACAGCCCCAAACCATGACAGAGCCTCCACCGTGTTTTACAGATGTCTGTAGATACTCACTGTTGTACCTCTCTCCTGAGCTCCTCCGTACATATTCCCATTTTGTGTAATGTGGCATAATTCAGCTTTTTATTCCTGTCTCCCTTCCTTAAAAATGACTTATTGAAAACTACCCTTTCACAAAGACCATTTCTGATAAGGCTTCAGTGAACAGTAGGTAGAAGGGCCAGGGCAAAAATATTATTTTATTCCTGTCAAACTGTCATTGTTGGCATTTTTTATAGATTTGACTAAAGAAATAAGAACAAATTGTGTTTTTGTCACAGGCTGCTCGTAACAAAGTCCCTAAAGATACAGTTTAAAATTGGTTCTTTGCTAAGTTATGTGTTAGGATCCATTATGTGTAGACACAACACTGGTTCATCCCATGAGTTAGGTTGCTTTTTTTAATGCTTGAATGAGTCATAGGTCAGAGTTAAAAAAAAAAAAAAAAAAAATCCTCTAAAAATAATCAGGTACAAAGATTGGACTGAAAATGGGTGAAAAAAGCAGCCAATGTCCAATGAAAAAGCTTTCTGAAAGTCTGGAGAACTATTGCTCAACATCTGTCTGGCTCCTTGGAAGCAAAAAATCAAGAAATGAGAGTTAATTCAAGACCTTTGGTTAGTACTGTGCAATATTATACAACAAAATATCTCAACAATAGTTACATAATACTTACTAGGCCTTCTCACATCTACATTGACTTACTGGTTCAGGTCCCAAAGGTATATGATGCTACACTGAAATGCAGCTGTGGATGGGAATAAAATGCTTTGTTAACTGAATGTCACTTACTAGCAAAATGTAGATTTAGTGTCATGGTCACAAACTAAAGTCTTGAATGCATAGTAAACAGAAAGTTTTCTAATACATAAACAAAAGCAAAGCATGCCCAATAGTTTAGACAGTGAGGTGATGTACAACTAAAAGGTAAACTGAGGCTCAGCAGGTTTCCTTCCTTTGGTGGCTTTCATTATTGTCATATTACATTACAACATGATTAAGCCAGCAGCTTTCATGTGGCATAAATCAACATATTCTGAAGAAATACACCAGACACAATGATGATGTTTCTTCCAGTCCAGGACTATTTAAACAGCTGACATGTTTGCTCAGTATTATTTGTGACACTGTAGAAAAATGCCGTATGCATCATTCTCTCCATGTTTCATCCAGGCGCGAGTCTCCACGTGGCAGACAGCCGTTACTTTTGGTTCCACCACAGTGAAGGTGACACCATGACCGTCCAGGCTCCTCGAGACATGGACCTCTGCTCGGCACTGTGGGCCGTGGTTGCTTATGTCGTGGGGGACCTGCAGGACATGCTGCCCAGATAGCACGGCCTGCTGTGAACTGTAAAACTGTATATAAATCCTACTTCCTAAGAATGACTTGAGATTATATAGAGTTTATCTTTTAATGTCAGTGTCTGTTTTTAGTTTGAACGGACTTTGGATCAACTGGTGAATCATGAGAGGTGTCATGTCCTGGGCCGTTTGCCCAGCGTTTTGTGTTTATAGTTTATTTCCTGTGCTTGTCCTCCCAGTGTGTTGTCTTGTTCCCAGTGTTGTGACTCGTCTGCGTGTTCCTTGGTTTATCACTTCCTGTATTATTTTGCCAGTGTGTTTTCCCTGTGCTTTGTGTCTAGCTTTGCTTTCCCTGTGTAATTAGTTTCATTTGCCTCACCTGGTGTTCCCTGCTGTGTCCTCTTGCCCTGATTACCCTTTGCGTATTTTAGCCCTCAGTTTTCATTTGTTCTGTCGCGTCGTTGATGTTTTGTGCCCGCATGTTCCTGTGTTCCCTGTGCCTGCCCTCCGTCTCCCTTCCAAGGTTTTTGTATTTATTTTCCCACCTACCTAAATAAATACCGCTTTAAGTTATGATTAATTCTGGAGTCCTTCATGTTTGCCCTTCCTCGCCCGTTTCCTTCCCGGCCATGACAAGAGGAGAAAAACAAGAGATGTACTGATTTCTTTGTAAAGCTGCTGCTGGATTTAAATAGCAAACAAATGGCCAAGTTCAAAAGAGGGAATATAAAGATTTATTAAATACACAGTGCAATGTGATAGATACATAATGATTTTTAACACAGAACACATTGTTTTAGAATGGGGAGAAATAACTTTAATGTTTTGTTTTTTTTTTAATTCTAAGTTCTATAATGTAACGTCCAACCAGATTTTTTTTAAGGTGTGTGAAATTAAAAACTGTATTACAAAGTTGGGAAAATCATTCTGTGTCAATATTGTTGGCTTACAGTCAACCAAAGCAAAAGAAAAGCAACAATAATAAGCTGCTGGAGAAGAAGCGTGTTGAGAACTTGTGTCACTGATTCCTGAGTCCACGTCTTTGTCTGTTTTCAGTTGGATCCAAAGTACCTTTAAAAGCTGTAATTGTTTTTGGAAAAATGGTTGTTTGATTTTTATGCAATTCCAGAGTCTACATTTTCTGCCTAATGCCAATTCTGTAACATCTGACCCAGGTCTAAGTGCGTCATTGAAGGATTCATCATGGTTTTCCACATTTACACCCATCTTCTCTTTAGCTGTAGGTCTTTTAATTTTGCTTCTGTGAAGAACAAGGAAGTTAAAACGAGACCGGCTGACAGCATAGCAGACATATATTACATATCTGCTTAGAAAGAAGAAGAGCAAAGTGGAATAGATGAGCAGGAGTGGATATGATTGTGAGCAGTCAAAAAACCAAAAAGATCACACAGAGGAGGAGAGGAAGTGAAGAGGATTATTAACCATTAATCATTTGTGGGTGCTATGCAGATCATCACAGCAGCTACAACAAACACACAGCTGGGATCTCTTACCCCATGGTCTGACAAGTCAGAACTCCCAGTGGGTGAAGTCAAGGTTAGTCAGCCAGCCAGTGCAGATAAGCTCTGTGTGTGTCTGTTGAAACACCGGAATCAGCAGCTTTGTGTCAGTGTCTGGTGAGCTCCTCAAATGTCAGAAACACTGACTCACATTCAGACAGTTGTGCTAATGAAGGAACACAGTCTGCGTCTGTGGATGTTTAACACACGCTGGAGTCACACACATGTGCCACTGAGGTTACCTATTAAAAACAAATGCACCCATGAAGATCACAGACAGGCAGGACTGTTCGAAATGAACTCTGACTGTTCTGAGATTTCAGAGCAGTCAGTCTAGAGATCATTTTTGCTACTATGTGTGGTCTTTAAATGTTATATATCTAAATGAAATGTAATATTTATCACTACTAATGAAAATCCAGTGCTTTCGGGATCTATTTTATCCTTGTTTTAATGATGAGCTCATACATCTTTGAGTCCTGCTGTGTTTTGCAGACAGTGATTTACAGTTATGTTTTTTTTGAGTACAGCTGAACTGTCTCTTCTTGTCTTGTGTTTACAGCAACTGCAACTGACTAGCTGAGATGATTTAGATATTTAACATGTTCAGGCAGAAATGCTGACTTTATATGGATTTACTTTGTAATATCTGCTTAGGTTAAGCTCAGTGTCCTAAAATATTCATCCTGAATGCATGAAATTATTCCATAATGTCGTGATTCAATGTTGCTTCATTTATTTGACCACTGCAAGTGCTAGCCGCAGTGTTGCACGTAAAATGGCCAAGGTTTTCACTATTGCTGGTGACTCCTTATTCACAAGGGTAGGAGTGGCTGTAGCTCAGGAGGTAGCACAGGTCACCTACTAATTGGAAGGTTGGCGGTTTGATTCCTGGCTGCTCCGGCCTGCATGCCAAAGTATCCTTGGACAAGATACTACGTAAACCTCAAGTTGCTCTCTGGCGCAAGTGTTGGAGCATGAATGTGTGTGAATGTTGGACAATAAAAGAACTTAGTTACATATGGAAGTGCTTGTATGAATGGGTGAATGTAAACATGTTGTATAAGCGCACTGAGTGCTCAGATAGAGTAGAAAAGCACTATGTAAGAACTAGTCCATTTACCCTTGTAAATGGACTACCTTCCTGGAGCAACCTCAAAGGGTTTAGTGTCTCCTCCCAGGATCCAGGTGGGGATCTTTCACTTGTTAAGCAAATGTGTAAACCACTACACAATGCTTAACATGCCTTTTTGTCCAAACATAAAAGAAATTAATTTCCCATCTGCAGTAACCTGATAGTCTTAATCAACCAAAAGACAATTAGCAGGCTAGTAAATCAAAGCAGTGCATTTCATGTCATTTGTCTGCATTGGAGAACCAGAATTATCCAGTGTGCTGGGTTTGTGTACAGTTGTAGTCGAGATGTTTAC
This sequence comes from Archocentrus centrarchus, assembly GCF_007364275.1. Taxonomy (NCBI): domain Eukaryota; kingdom Metazoa; phylum Chordata; class Actinopteri; order Cichliformes; family Cichlidae; genus Archocentrus; species Archocentrus centrarchus. The sequence goes on from NC_044361.1 coordinate 18,478,035, forward strand.
ATCCACTCATCACAGGCATGAATGTCATGGCAAGTTTGGGCTTTCAGTGATTTATTTGAACTTTAATTCCAGGATGGAATTATTGTACAGCATAAATCTTTAATGACTTTAAAAAACAAATACAGTGCACAAGTTTGCACTTACTTTGCATGAGTGTGCATAAACTTCTGACCTCAACTGTATAGTCAGCACAGGGCACCACCCTGTGGACAACCTCCAGAACAGCACCTAATTCCAACATTACAATTTCCTGCCAAGAATGAAAAGGATGCAAATTTATTTTGTGATAACTTGTTTTAATTCAATGGTTTTTATGCATAAAATAAAAACTAAGCTCAAGATTTGCCAACAGGCATTTCTAATAAACTGATTTTGACAGAACGCTGAAGAAGTCATATTGGAAACAAACATACATATAAATGAATGACAATTAACATGCAAATGACAATTAACTTTACAGTAGGCGTGCTCATGTAGCCACGGGCCTTCTGGAGTTGAAAACTTTAATCCCATTTTGCATCGAAGACCGAGCATATTTGGTCAGGAGGGCTCCGGTGGTCTGTTTCTCTCCACACAGGTCTCTGGATGAGGAAATGACGGAGGAAGTGGAGCGTTACACATTATAAGCAAAAACTGAGAATCAAGTCATTCACAAGCTGTTGTGTTTCTTTAATTAAAGGCCTTGATGATTTCCCACATGGATGACACTAACTGTATGTATGGCGTGATGTCCTCCTCTGTCCATTTCTCGCGGAGTGTGAAGAGGTGGTTGAAGCGCTCCACCGTGTCCTCTGGAAGATCCTCCACACGAAGCAGGCAGATGGTCTCGGGGCGGGAGGTGCGGTCCAACAGGGCGATGCCCTGGAAGATGCACAATGCCAACAGCGCCGATCAGGAAAATAAACTAAACCAAACTCTGGAAACGAGCTCCACAAATACAATGAAATACAAACTGGTTTAAGAGAGAACCAGACAAAAACTCAATTAAAAACTGAAGAATTATCGTGGAAATCATAAGGATGGGTTACCATGCCTTTGAGCATTTTGCTGATAAAAACAAAACAAAAAAAATTGTCCAAATGCACAGCTTTAGAATATAAGCTGTGTATTTGGACAGTTTAAGTTAGTCAAACTAACTCCTTGGCTTCTCTTTTCTACTAAGAATGCAATCTATAAGAGAGGTACAGGATCACCTTTAGCTGGTCCAGTCTTGTACTCATGGCCTCTGGGACGCTCTGCTGCCAGACCTCCTGAAACTCCTTCAGGTTGAACTTGACAGCATTGTGCAGCAGCATTAGTGCTATACCCCGACAGACTTTATCCTCATTCAGCGCATAAAACACTTCATCTGTACAGAGGAAGGACATAATACAAGTTTATATTTGTAAGCAGTTGAAAATTGTGTCGTTTTTGTGGTCTGTCAGTTGAACCTTCACCGTTCTCAGTATAGCGTTTCCCATAGCAGTTCAAACAGTGCTCGATCATCTCTCTGTGAACAGAAAAGAAAATGTCACAGGAATCTGGCTGCTTAAAGTATATTCTTAGAAAGTCACGATCACTGCTTTAATTGTGTCATTTGGGTATGTTTATTAAAAAAAAAAAAAAATCACTGCTAGTTTACAACCATCAATATTTCACTTTGTTGGTCTCTGGAGGTGAACATAAGGATCACAGACATTAACTCACCTGGGCTCCAGTGGGGCCAGCTCATCCAGGCTGGTTTGAAGAGGAACCCTGTTGAAGGACCAAGACTCAGAGTCCACCAGCTGAGCCACATGGCCAAGCAGCTTCATCTCATAGTCAAAGTCCAGCACGCGCCAGTAGCCTGGAAGGAGGAAGGATGCCCTCTATAACCAGCTGCAGCTATCTGTTTTTTTCATATTCGTAAATTAAAAATAAATTGTAATAATACATGCGTCTTTATCCATGATGTCACTGTTTACCATCTATCTGACAGGCATGGATAGTCTCTAAGTGGGTCCTTATCTCCTCTTCACTGGCCTGAATCGTCTCCAGTAGATCCTGCATTGTGTACTGGCAACAGGGCAAACTGCTTACTAACAGCTACAGTATCATTCAAAATGAAAAGATCTAAGGGTAATTTAAGTGTCATAAAATTACAGTTACATATATTCACCCTGTTCTCTGTATTTTCCAGTTGCCCTCCTAATGCAGGTCCTTCATAAGGATTTTCCATTAAAAGCCTCTTCAGCTTCTTCAGTCTTGGTCGCTGTTTCCTTAGTTCCCAGTAGCTGTTAGAAAACCCCCAGATCTGCAACAGAAATCAATTGTTATGCACCGACTATACTGTTTATGCTCATCAGTCAAAGAAAGACACCTGTGTATGTCCTACGTACCTGAGCATGCACCACATGAGCACTGTCCTCGCTGTTGGTCAGTTGGTCCGGTGTTTTGCATCCAGGAACAAACAGCAGCAGGTTGGATGTGTCGGCTATTTTTAAACTGTAGGTCTTGTCACCACTACAAACCACTGCGTGCTCGTCTTTATCTCCCCGAATCACTAGACTGGTAAAGAGGAAAAAGTTAGTTATTAATTACCACTTACACTGGTCAGCCATTGTATTAGGTACACCTTACTACCACCCGATTACACCTCCTTTTGTCTTCAGAACGGCCTTAATTCTCTGTGACACAGATTCAACAAGGTACCAGAAACATTCCTCAGAGATTTTGGTCCAAATTGACATGATAGCGTCAAACAGTGGCCAGTAACAAGTTGTAATGAGTGGTTATTTGAGTTACTGTTGCCTTCCTATCAGCTTGAAGCAGTGTGTCCATTCTCCTCTAACCTCTGGCATCAATGAGGCACTGTCAGTCAGAGAACTGCTGCTTACAGAACATTTTTGTACAGTTTTGTGTGTATTTTTTGGTGTATATTTAATGTGTATTTTATGTACAGTTTCTATTTGTACAGTCAGTATTTTTCTACTAATTTATTTTAATTTCCCTATATTTTACAGACTTTGTAGTGGAGCATGCACAATTTCATTGTACCATGTACAATGACAATAAAAGGCTATTCTATTCTATTTTCTCTTTTTCAGACCATTCTCTGTAATCCCAAGAGATGGTTGTGTGGGAAAATCCCAGTAGCTTAGCAATTTCTGAAATACTCAACCAGGGCTTTCTGATGCTCAGTTTGAATTTCAGCAGGTCGTCTTGATCATGTCTACATGCCTAAATGATGAGTTACTGTCATGTGATTGGCTGATTAGATATGTGGATTAAAGTGCAGTTGAACATGTGTACCTAACAAAGTGGCAAATTATATATTTTCTTATAGCTACATGCACATCCAACCCTGCGGCCACTTACACTACAGATCAGCTGATTTCCAATAGAAAAAAGAAGACTGCAGTTCACATACTTTCATTAATCAATTATTTCGACCTAAGTCGACTTGTTCCTAGCAGACTTGAGAGCAGCTGTTTCTTTGCTGTTAGCCTGTCAGCACGAGTTCACGGTATTACCCGCTTTACCTCTGGCCAGCTTCGATGTGTTTGCACAGTGTGTCGTCGAGCTCCATCAGGCAGTAATCTGCAGATGAAACATTTTGCCCAAAGGACAGACAGTGGACGGTTTTCTGTAAATCCTCTTCTTTCAGCTTGGCGATATGGAGAGTGGCCCGCACCTCCTCTAAAGTTCTCATTGTGGGTCAGACGGCAGGTTAGATCAATAATCACCGATAATCTAACTGGGGAAACAAACCAAAGTTTGTAATGTCAATGCAGTTATCACTGACAAATTTACCCGCTTTCTTTCTTTCGCGGGAAGGAAGTGAGCTAACGGCGTTCAGATGTGACGTAAAAATACCGCCGAGTAGAAACTTAAATAAAAACCAAAGAATGATTATTGACAGTTAATTGAAAGATATTGAGCTATATTGACAATTAAGATGAAGATAGTCGTGAATATGCAATAGTGCCTGAAACTACTCGAGCTAACTATAAATATAAATTAATCTCTAACAGCGGAACGCTTAAAACGCCTTGTTTTAACCGAACATAGTTTCTAACCGGACCGTAGCTCACGTTGAGGGTCAATTTATTTAGAGGATGTGCTGGTAGTTTCATTAAAATGTCAAGTTACTCCAGATCCGCTCAGGTAATCGGACACACTGTACATTAGTTTTATCTTTTGTGTTATGTGCGTTTAATGTTACGGGCGCAGTCACTGTTAGTTGTTGGCTAGCATCGCTAACGCGCACCGAGGTTGTTATAATGTCAGCTCGTCGCTGTAAACGATTTCCTCCGGTTTTCTAAAAAGTCGAATGTGTTGTGGTCCATTTACTATAACTGCAAGTAGTGTTATAAACCTAAGTTATTGAAACGAACCATTTAGAGCAGGGGTCTCAAACTCCAGGCCTCGAGGGCCGGTGTCCTGCAGGTTTTAGATGTGTCCCTGATCCAACGCACAAGAATCAAATGACTGAATTACCTCCTCAGTATGCAGTCAAATTCTCCAGAGATCCTGCTAATGACTTCTATATTTGACTCAGGTGTGTTGAAGCAGAGACAAATCTAAAACCTGCAGGACACCGGCCCTCGAGGCCTGGAGTTTGAGACCCCTGATTTAGAGCTTCTGGTTTTTGAAACACGGTTATTCTTCAGACTCGTTTCAGAACAGGAGGACCTCCTCTCCAGTCTCTGTTACTAAGTCCGTCCCAACACATGCACACACCTGCTTCATTTGAGTGAAACATGGGGAGTTCTGTCTATAAACCACTATTGCTTACAACTCACCTGATCTGGTCTTAAAAAAAAAAGACCTGACTTGAGACTGCGCAAAGTGAGCATCTGCCGCCTGTATTTGCCAGAAAATGATTTCCTGCATTTAAGCCTATAATTAGTTAAATATTAAATCTCTTGAAAGATGTCAAGTATTTTTTTGGACCAGAAAAACCATTTCTGTCACAAGGTAGAAGCTGCAATCAGTTTTACTGGCAATGTGACTTTTATATATCCTTATTTGATCCAAGTACAAAGACTTTTCAAGAGAGATCTGGCAAAGAGGGCAGCATGAATTGCAACAGATATTACACAACAGTTATTTAAAGATATTTTTCTGACAAAAGGGACTGGATTGATTGTAATATAGAACATAGAGGAGGCACTGTAATGCAGAGTCATAAGAATACTTGCAAATCCGATCACTTTTTATTTTATATATGACCCCTTTGTAAATACAGCTGATCCTATTTACCAACATAAGCAAAGATATTAGAGATAAAAAAAAAAAAAAAAACCCACCACACTTAAACGTTGGCAGTCACTTTTTGTAGATGATTACATTTTGGCATGAGGTTTATAAGATGGCAGTGAGACCAGCTATGATGCAGGGTTTGGAGATTTTTGTTGGAAGTGACCGGGATGGACAAGACTACAGGTACAGTTCAGGTTGAGCAGTTTAGAGACAAAGAGAGAGGCAAGGCTGAGATGGTTTAGACATGTACGGAGGAGGGATAGTGGATATAGTGGACAAAGGATGTTGAAGATGAAGCTGCCGGACAGGAGGAAAAGAAAAGGACCACAGAGGTTTATGGCTGTAGTGAACTAGGACGTGCAGAGGGTTTGTAATGTGACTGAGGAGATGGACGAAAATGGTTCACTGTGGCAAGCCTTAAAGGGAGCAGCTAAAAGATCACGTTTTGGTGTGATGCTTGTTGTTACACTGGGCTAGGATTTTTATAGCCTGTAAATAGAGACCAGAAGGAGGTCAGTCTAGTTCTCTTGTACCAGCTGACTAAAATGCTGAAAGATTAAATGTTTTTTTTTTTACAAAGAGGCCAAAATATTTTGCCAATTCAAACTTGAAGGGACAGTTTGCTTGGTTGGCACTTTTGAGTTGAGCATCTTTAAAATCTTATATTTCAAGTTCTTTATTATATATTCGACATGAACAAATACAAACATGATTTAGTCTGCGTTGCTTAGTTATTGTTAGTCTGCCATGCGCTCTTGTGGAGAGATGCTTCCTGTTCAGCACATGTGGTTAATGTACTGGTGATGGTGGCATTTGGTGCTTTCTGCAAATAAGATGGCAGTTAACAGATAATTAGTTAGGGTTTATTTGGTTTAGGTGTTGGTTTTACTTGCATGGAGTTTTAACTTACTATATGAAGAGTTGTATAGTCAGGTGTGGCTGTATCTAATACAGTGAAATTGCAGGGTCAGAACCCTGCGAGTGTCAAAGCTAAATTAAAATATGCAGGGTCTCTTTTGTTTCTTATACTGTGATGGTCCCTTGCCTGTTAGTGTATGTAAACAAGTTTTTCTCTTTTACTTCATTCAGCAATGGGCGACCTTTGCCCGTTCCTGGTTCCTCATTGATGCCAGGATGCAGCCGCCTGGGAAGATTGCAACTATGTGTTCTATTAGATTACAAGGAAAACACAAACCTATCTACCACGCACTGAGTGAGTAGGAGCGCCATCTAACATCCAGCAGACAGTCATGAGCAAATTCTCACTTTAATATATTTTTCTCTGTATATTATATATTGCCAAAAGTTTTCACTCAGCCATCCAAATCATTGAATTCAGGTGTTCCAATCACTGCCATGGCCACAGGTGTATAAAACCAAGCACCTAAGCATGCAGGCTGCTGCTACAAACATTTGTGAAAAAATGGGTCGCTCTCAGGAGCTCAATGAATTCCAGCGTAGTACTGTGATAGGATGTCACCTGTGCAACAAGTCCAGTTGTGAAATTTCCTCTCTACTAAATATTCCACAGTCAGCTGTTAGTGGTATTATAACAGTGTGGAAGCGACTGGGAATAACAGCAACTCAGCCATGAAGTGGTAGGCCACATACAATCACAGGGTAGATCAGTGGATGCTGAGGTGCAGAGTACACAGAGGTCACAAGCCTTCTGCAGAATCAATCACTACAGAACTTCATGTGGCTTCAGATTAATTGAAGAACAGTGTGTAGAGAGCTTCATGGAACGGGTTTCCATGGCTGAGCAGCTGCATCCAAGCCTTACATCACCACGTGCAATGCAAAGCGTCGGATGCAGTGGTGTAAAGCATGCTGCCACTGGACTTTAGAGCAGTGGAGACGTGTTCTCTGGAGTGATAAATCACGCTTCTCCATCTGGCAATCCAGTGGATGAGTCTGGGTTTGGCGGTTGCCAGGAGAACGGTACTTGTCTGACTGCATTGTGTAGTGTAGTTTGGTGGTGGTGGGGATTATGGTGTGGGGTTGTTTTCCCCTCCTGTTCCAACATGACTGCGCACCAGTGCACAAAGCATGGTCCATAAAGACACGGATGAGCGAGTTTAGCGTGGAAGAACTGCAGAGTCCTGACTTCAACCTCATTGAACACTCTGGAATAAATTAAAGCAGAGACTGTGAGCCAGGCCTTCTTGTCCAAGATCAGTGTCTGACCTCACAAATGTGCTTCTGGAGGAATGGTCAAAAATTCCCATAAACACACTCCTAAACCTTGTGGAAAGCCTTCTCAAAAGAGTTGAAGCTGTTATAGCTGCAAAGGACGGGCCAACATCATATTAAACCTTATGGATTAAGAATTGGATGTCACTCAAATTCATATACGAGTGAATACTTATGGCAATATAGTGTATGTGAAGTATTGTATTTGAAACCACAACTCACCCTTAGTTTAAGCATTTTGTGCAGGACTGAGGTTAAAGCTCCAGCAACACTTGTAGTTTAAAGAACCACTTCATTGCTTGTGGCCTTCGTCGCATCATCCTTGATGACCCTGATGAAGGCCACAAACCAAGACATGTTGGTCAAACAATAAAGGTGTTCTTTCTACTACAAATGGTGATGGAGATTTTATGCTTTATCTTCTCTGTGCACCTTGGACGTAGGTGAGGAGGCGCCAGAAACCTCTGCTTTTGTATAGAACTGCCACATGATGGCAGCAGAGGACAAGCTTTAAAATGTTGTTACTTCTTTCTTAGTTATGGAATAATATGTTTCAGTGAAGCTAAGTCACAAACTACCTGCTGCTCTTAGTATTGTTTCATTGGCAGATGTGTGTGTTTCTTTTCCTCCCCTTAAAACAAAATGTGTTTATTTATTTATTTTTTTAAACAAACTTCTTGAACATCTTCACAGGTGACTGCGGGGACCATGTGATAGTAATAAACAGCAAACACATAGCTTTCTCTGGGAACAAATGGGAACAGAAAGTCTACTCGTCACACACGGGGTAAGTATATAGCGCCATCTGTGATGGTCTCTTTTTACTTTATATTTCCTGTTTCCCACTTTCAAGTAGCACAAAGTGAGGCCTGCATAAGGATACATTCAGTCTGCTGTTAACAGAAACACACACTTAGGTTCTTTTTTTCTTTTGGGTCACTGAACAGCAGAAATACCTGTTCATATCTGATTTGCTTCTTTATTGCTCTCTGATCTCAGTCTGAAAAGTTTCATTGGAATTTGTGAGTTTCATCCTACAACATTTTCTGGCAGTTGTGCTGAAAAGCAGCCCGCCGCATCCTCAAATTTAGTATAAAATCTGTTTCATAGTTTCACACCACAGTCCCACCTCTCCTGGCTCCAAATCCGCATCCACACACACCTCCTAATGAGAGTAGCAGCCACGGCTTCACAAAATGTCATAATTAAAAAGTTATCTCTGGCTTTTTAGTTAGCTGGCTGCCGCTGCACATGAACCTATAAATGTGGCAGAAAATGCTGTCCTCAGCAGCCTGCGTGTGTATTTCTGTACACCAGAGTACCTATGAGACATCTGTGTTATTCTTTTACAATGGGCATCAGTTCAGGACCATAAACAGGTTGCGCTGGAATCTCATGTCGGCTAATTTGAAAAAATAATATGAACAGATAACTAAAAAGGATGCGTCTGAGCAATAAATCCCAGCTGTAATAGCTGATATTTTTCTATTTAAAGAATACAAATATTTGCTAAGAAGTGCATATTAAAAACAGAGCACTTTAGTAATTTAAAATTGGACTGGCATAGATTTTGTCTTTTTTTTTTTTTTTCCAAAGGTACCCCGGTGGATTCAAACAAGTCACAGCTGCCCAGCTCCACCATAAGGACCCAAAAGCTGTAAGTGCTCTGTGCTGTGTTAGTGAACGTTAAACCTCACCTCACACCATGGATTTGATTACATTTTACGTATGATTTAAGTCACACACACAGATTAGTACAATTGCTATGTGTGCCACACACTCTGTACTGGAGGTGTTTCCTGGTTTGACACTCATCCCTTTCTTCGTATGTGCTGCTCATGCATATTAATGTAAAGAGCAGAGTAGTGGGATTAAGCAGTGGTGGATTTGTGCTGGTTGATGGTTGTGTTTTGATATTTTCTGAAACTCGGTCCAAGAATGTCAGTTCAAGGATAATTCCTGGCGCTTTGGTTGCGTTGCATATTCATGGTTTCAAGGTTATGAACTCTCGTCCCGTGTAAAACGAAGAGCAGAGCCTCGTGTGGCAGCTTTTTTACATAAACTGATGATTACAGTCAATCGTAGTGTGACCTCCATACTGTATTCAACAAATGAAGCAGACTCGTGTGTTACTTAGCAGCGAGTCAGAAAGACAGGAAAACAACTTTAGTGATGGTCATTGCGTTTTTTTTTTTTTTTTTTTTTTTAATTGAATCAACCATGAATTTACATGTCCAACTAGCAAGTCCTGACACAGTGAATTACTCGGGTGTAACATCAGTCTAATGCACTGTAGTTGGGTGGTGGTTCAAACCCCCGCTCCTCCAATCTGCATGGCGAAGTATCCTTGGGTAAGATGCTGAACCCCCAAGTTGCTCCCGATGTAATGCTTGTAGTAAAAAGTGCTTGAGAGCTCAAATACAGTAGAAAGCGTGCTATAAGTACCAGTCCATTTACACACACAAAATAAAAGCTACATTCAGCTGCTCACTTATTCACAAGGGGTACATAACAGAAAACCAGATGTGTATTATTCTGCACCTTTAAGCAGTCCCTGAACACCTAAATACTTCTGGTTAGAGTAACAGTTGATTAGAAAATAACAGCATCCAGCTGTTTTAGCCGGTCTTTTACGTCTTGAAAATGTTTGGGAGCTGTCTTTAAAAAGAAATCAGTAGAAATGATGAATGAACGTGAGGCACACAGATGGAGTGAAGATGAACATTTATTTTTTTCAGTACACTCTCTAACCACCCTGTAACCTGTACTTAGTTTAAAAGACTTTTGTTCTATGTTGTAACTTAAAATATAAATTAAAAAAAAACTGCATTTCTCCTCAGGTCCTCATTCAAATACTACAAAAATGGAATCAGTGGGTGAAAAGAGGTGCATATAATCATAAATCTTACTACTAGTCTCACTATAATTAGTAGTGTATGCACAGCATCTTCTATTTCATCAAATATTTGCGCAAATTTCACTAATGTATATGAGAACAAATAAGCAAAATTACATTTTTCCCAGAAGCTTATCAGAAACATTTTTTTCACTGGTAGTTTTTAAGTTTAAAGAGACAAAAATACACAAGTTTTGCACATAATAGTGTTGCCTGGAGCTGTGTGTGTGTGTGTGTGTGTGTGTGTGTGAGTGTTTTATGTTTTTTGTTTTTTTTTTTTTGGGAATGCAAACGTTTAAGGGTTTGAAGCAAGCTAGAGTTTGCAGACTTCCCCATATGCAGCTAGTGTAGGCTAAAAGTGCTCCGTAAAATTGCTCTTGACATGTGGGAAAGACTAGATGTAGGTGTATGACCTGCACCGCTCTCCAGTCTGTAGTGCTCTAAACCAGAAGAGACGTGTACTCAGCTGCTGGTTTCAGGCCAGCGGACGACCACAGACGTGCGTCCCGATGGTGATTTAGTTGATATGACGTTTGAAGGGTTGGCGTGCGATGAGGGAGGAATAGACTTGGACAGATGAATGATTTGTCAGCGCCACCTCTCTCCAACGTCTCTCTCCAATATATGTGTCCAATATCTCTTAGGCCAGTAACTGCGTCCAAGTTGTGTAACCTGCCTCACACTGAGAAACGGTTGCATTTTAGAATAAAATGTAAGCTAAAACTGCTAATTTGTATGGTTGCTATAAACACAGACTTATTTTATTTTTTTGATGGTGGTGGTGGGGGGGTTGTTTTTAGGGAGTTGACTGTTAATCTTTTCATTGTCCTTCTTCTCTCCAGATTGTGAGGTTAGCAGTTTACGGCATGCTGCCTCGGAACCTGCACCGGCGCACCATGATGCAGCGGTTACACATCTTTCCTGAAGATGTAAGCCCCGTTTCTCTCTCAAGAAGGGTACACTAAGAGAATGGGTGCATTGGTATTGTTTTGCAGATACTGACGATCATCGTTAAGGTTTTACTTGAATCCGGTTGTTGTTTTTGATTCTTCTCTTCATCTATGTTTTCCCACTGGTTTTGCGGTTGCCTCAGAAACACCAGTCTCTTTCACTCCTGCGTAACTTAAAGCTCTACTTATCAGCAGTGCTATGTTTACACTGCATCGCTAAGTATACTGTGTAAACAGAATTATCTAGTGACTCTCCAATTCCTCTCATGACTCTTGAAGGGCATTATTTCGCTTTCTGCTGTAGCTCTTTAGCACAACAAAAGGACCCTCCACTCTCGGGGAGAGCTCTTTAGGCTCCATTTTAGAATAGTTAAATTCAGTGTTGACAACAATAATCACCGTAAGACACTTTTTATTGTAAAGTAAAGCCCCCCCCCCCCCCCCCCCCCCCCCCCCACCCCCCATGAGCAAGGACTTGGTGACAGTGGAAAGGAGAAACTCCCGTTTAACAGGAAGAAATCTACGGCAGAACCAGGCTCCGGGAGGGGCAGCCATCTGTCGCCACCAGAATAGTTTAAATTCTCGTGCCATGTTAAAAGTGATATGCACACGTATCTAGGTGTGTCTTAGACATGTTGCTGATGTGTTCAGATGCCATCAAATTAACACAAAGGAGTGCATGTCTAAAAGAGGATAGAATGGAGCATTTGCCAAAAAGACCTGTGCTTCCCTCAGGAGGTGGAATAGACTGAAACAAAGTAAGAAGTGCGTAAATATTAAACTTTACTGAGTGCCCAGTAAACACGGTTCCAATGAATGTTGATACTAGGACCGTGTAATTAGGGATGTGCAAATAAGCGAGTGATTGTTGACATCTTATAGGCCAACAAAAGTCATTAAATGCTGCTGAAGTGGAATTTAAATATTGTGAGTAAAATGCGTCCAGTCAGTTATCAGAGTTGACAAACTGTCCTGTCTCAGTCGTTATTTAAAACCGAGCAGATGCGTCGCATCATTGCTGCAGTGAATTATGTCTCTCAGGCATTTTTTGGCACCTCAGAGATTATTGATTGGTTTCAAATTACACTGGCTAGAACCAGCGTCACACATCACAGCTTCTGAAATGAATTTAACATAAAAAGTACTTGACAGGCTGTTAATTGACCCGTGGGGTCTGTTTAAGTATTACCTGAATGTAATTACTATCATGGTGGGAGCGCTATCGGTAATTTGAAGCACAGGTGACCGTTGGTATTTTGATTTGTAAAACATGAATGTGTCAGTATACAGAAGAAAGGCAGTTATCTGAACTTTGGTCCTAACAGCAGAATCACAAGTGTGAACTGTGCATCCTGAATTACATTTTAGGCAGTGCAAAGTTTCTTTTGAAAATTTGGTGTTTTGATCATTTTTACTTTTGGTCTGCGCCATTTGCCTTCTCCTTAAATGAAACTGTAGGCACATTCCCAGCTGTAATAAATATTAATGAGACTGACTGTCAATGCTGGAGAGTGATGGACCTTAAAAAAAAAAAAACCCTTCAAGCCTTTGAGTAGAATATCTGATCAGTCTCTGTGTTACAAACGGCACCTTAGTCATTCTTTATTTTCTCCTTATTTGTGTCGCCTCCTTTAAATTCTTTTCCCGCTCCCATTTCCTCCCTTTTTCTCTTTGAATTTTGTATCCTGGCTGAAATGCCTTCAATGTCTCCTCATCCCACCCCCCCCCTTTAGGAGCTGCCAGACGACATTCGAGCCAACCTGACAGAGGAGCTGCCTCAGCCCAGAGAAATACCAAGGAAGCTCAGCGAGTACACTCAGGCGGAAATAGACGCCTTCCCCAGGCTGTGGACACCGTATGTAGAAGCACACAAAGACATTCTGTACTGAAATGTAGCAGTGCTTATATAAATGCACACTCTGCACAGTGCATGTGCAGGTTTCACACATGCAACAAAACACACAAAAAGGCTCAATCTTCTGTAGCCCATACTCTCCTTCTGCAACATTTATATTAAAGGGATTGCACTGAATATAAAATTTTAAATTTAAACACTTAGGGTGATGATTCTTCTGATTTTGTACATACTGTCACTCAGAATCAATTTAGCATCTTGTATTGATGAGGGTGGTCCAGAAGGGGGTGATGTTGAATTGCGCTCAATCCCGCAGTCCTTTTCTGTCACTCTCTTTTTGTGTATGCCGGCCTGCTCTGTGATACAGCATTAGTTGACGTGCTCTAAAATGTTTCATGTGGTCCTATCTGTGGAAAAAAAAAAATGGTAGTGCAAACTTTTAAACTTTGCATTTAAAATGAGACACAGATGGCTTGTAAACTTGACTCTGTGAGACGCAGTAGGCGGCGTGTGTCAGTACAGTCTTTACTACTTGCTCAGATACTTATGAGGCGGGGAGGTTTTGACCCAGGTTTGCCTTGTTCTGCTTTGACGCAGTCCTGTAATGTTTTCACGATCTTCCTAAGCAACGCACACATAAATGGATCCAATTCAAAGGTATGACAGCTCTTTTTTTTTTTTTTTTTTTTGTGGCCAGTGTGACATGACAGTTTCTCCTCAAGCAGGAAAAACTAAAGTGCAACATTTTTTTCATTGTAACTGCAAACACATGTGTCTGTGGTGCAAATGATTGTCAGCCAACTTAGAGCTGTCATTATCTGACGTGATGCACAAAGAACTGAAGTACTGACTGCTGGATGGGCAGCCACTTGAGTGATGGGAGTAGAACCACTAAGGAGCTGGCTCCTGTGTACAACACTACATAAAAATATGAACATTTGTCCCCAAGTTGACTTTTTTTTTTTTTGGTTAAGACAACTTGGCTTCATTGTTATGAGCACCCCTGAAAAGCTTTATAAAAAGTAGGCCACTGTACATCATAATAAAAAGCCAAATCTCAAAACAGAACAGGACAGATTTCTCAGATGCACACGGGGAAAGTCAGCTGTATTCCCTCACTTCCAGAATGTTTGGATGCACAAGGTTTCTCTGTAGGATGTGTGTGAGAGAGCATCTGTTTCTCAGCCTAATCATATTCATAGCTTTTCTGAGTCAAGCATTTTCTGGTTGGAGATTAGACTGGCATTGTGACCCGCGGTTTGCTGGCATGATAACGTCGTGCTGTTCTCCGGCCTCAGCTGCAGTAAACATCATTCTGACAGGTTAACAAAGAGCATTCTCGCTTCACCCGCTCAGCAGTAGCCTTTGCATCCGTTCATCCATCAATCCATCCGTTCACCCGTGGCCCAGCTGCTGGTCAGGGTCAGGGTCACCGCTCTTCATCCACAGGAGCACATGCTCAGCTCCCAGGACCTCTGATGGCCTTTTCTTGTAACCACTCAGCTTTAATTCAAAAGCTTGGACTGTTTCTCCAAGTTGTTGTAAACATTGCAGACAGCAACTAAATGATGACTTAATAAATGTGTTATTATTGGCATAGAATTAGTAGTACATGGCGTTACATGAAAGTAGAATCGAAGCCCTGCTATCTTGCAATTGTACTTTCTGTATGTAAAAGAATCAGTCCCTCCTCCCCCAAAAAAGCAACCAAACCCATAAACACATGCATCTATTTAAGCAGCTAGTTTTCTAGTTTTCCTATGTGGTTTTCATTTATCTGATGCCTCTGCGAGGTCCCACTACAATGAATTTAAATGGGACTTTGTTAACAGGGTTTACTGCATGTTTTTTTGTTATTTGCTCATTTGGAGCAAAACTTGACGTTGTGTTGGAAATATTGCTGATGTTTTGTTTGCGGTGCTGCGAACGCCACAAGCAAAATGCCATTCATCTCCTCTGCGTTGAGACAGAAATCTCAAACTCTCAGAATCTGCTTCAAGTGAAACCAAAGCTGCTTCTCGAGAGGCAATTTGGGTTTGCTGATCCCTACTTTGCACATACAGCCAACACATCTGAACAAAACTAACCCACCTGAATATCATGATATACCTGAATATCAGTTGTTACAGTCAGTGTTTTTTAAACCTTTTGTGACCTACTGAAACTGAAAAGATTGCTTCACCCCCAGGTTGAAGGTCAAACTCCTCAGTGATGCGTCTTGTCATTAAATTAAAATAAAAGAAACACATGGAAATTTTAAGGGACAGTATAATAACCAAAACTGTGGTTTGTTGTCTGATTCTGTGGAGGGCTAATCATTTTATTTTGGTTCTCTGAAGTTTGTTTTCACCGTGTGTATGCGTGCGTGTGCCTACCGATATGTACATCATGTCTGTGCTGCGTTCACCACTGCTCTGTGTGTGTGTGTGTGTGTGTGTGCGCGTGCGTGCACGCACACATGCAAGGTGATAAATGAGCCACTTCTTATTGTTTACTAGTTCAATCTCCACAGCCAATCTGTCTGTGTGCTGAGGCTGGTCGCGGTGTGGCCGTCAAGGTCAGACTAATCCTGGTTTATTTAAGAGATAGGCCTTAGCCTAGTTAATATTTGCTCATGCTCTGCCTTACTCATTTTACTGATCATATGTGTGTGAGTGTCAGGGGAGATGGGGTTAAGGTCATCCAGGACGATTCGATCGTTACCCTTTATTAAACACATAGTTAATATTCTCTCAGAAAAACCTTGGCGCATAGGCGAGAGATTATTGAATGTAAACTCCCTGTCAACCCCGTACAACACACATGCACACAGTCAACACACAAACAAGCGCTCAGACACAGAAAACCAACGGCATACGGCTGTAGTTGATAGCAGAGCTATTACATTTGATAATATTTTTTCTACTTTGTATCAAAACCAATACAGCATGCTCTGATAGTATCTGTCTGCTGCAAACTCTGCTTGAAATTAAAGGGGGAAAAACACAAAACGATGTCTGAAGTCATTTTGAAAAGGTGGAGGGGACGGAAAAAAGATATTATCTGCCCAACTATTGCCCATCCATGTTTTTCCTCGTAATCAGCGCTCTCCCCCCATACTAATGTGTTGTCGTTTTCTCCGCAGACCTGAAGACTACAAGATGAAATGAAATCAAGGCTGCCCAACGAGACCAAGGAAGAAAAAGCTCTTCTATCAACACAACACTGAAAGCACCATCCTCTGCTATTGATTTGTGTAAATTTAGCCTGCAGAACTGGTATCAAGGCTTGACTGCACTTAGCGTAACATAGATGCCAAGAACATCAACATTATCCTACTGGGGAACCTCTCTGCCACTCGTATCGGCTCCAACACGACCGCGGTTGGCCTGAATTATCCAGGGACAGCTTGAGATTTGACTGAGTGGCTCAGCTGTGAGAAAAATCAGATTTTGTGGTTTTTCCTCTGATTATACACCATGAAATGATCAGATCTGGCCCATTAAAAATGGCATCTGTTAGAGCTGATTCTGCCTTTAAGTGTGGGTAAACAGAGAAACCAGTGTGTTGCTATATGAGAATTAGAAAATGTTAGCCTTGATCTAGACTTTAGTTTCCATCGATAAATCTGTCCCTTTGTAAGTGAACTGTAAAAAGGCTAATAAACAGTTTAACGAACCTCTCCTTGTCATGTATTGTTTTTACAAAAGTGTTGTAAAATCTGGTTTTTGACCTTTTTGCATTGTTAAACAAATGACATAAAACCATTCTTGTAGTCTCATTACAGATTTATTGGTTATAAAAGCAAACAAAATAGAAAATAAATAAGCTCATATTGTACCAAGGGGTGTGGTAGCGAGACACGTTCCTTATTAAAGCTGTTCACGGTCAACAGTTAAAATCTAGACCGGGGTCAGCTCACAGTAACATTTCTGGTGCTTGTCTTTCTGACTGCAGTGCAAGAGGGGAAGAGTTTACACTTCACTTCTTATCGATTTCACAGACAGGCAAGAGGATTTTTTTTTTTTTTTTTATTTAATAACTGACTTCAGGTCTTATTCCAGGAAGAGGTCAGAGTTCAGCCAGTGAGCAAACAGCTTCCACAGTGAGCAGGCCCAAATTTGCATAAGAAAAACAGTCTGAGGCAGCAACACAAAACACGTTCTTTAAATTCACCAAGTCCAAGAAAAAAAAAAAGTCAGACCCAGTCCATCTTTGTGACCACAGAATGAAACACTGCAGGACAAAACGTGACAATTGCCAATGTTCAAATTAAAAAACAAAAATTAAAACGTGTGCTCCTCAGTGTTTTTTTTTTGTTGTTTTTTTTGGGGGGGGGGGGGGGGGATTAATCTGGCTCTGCATTTCATGTCAACTAAGAACACCACTTTTCAACAATCCTAACGTAAAGACAACCAGAGGAAATGTGATTCGTCATTATAAAAGCAGCCTGCACAGATGTTACCAACTCATCATCACTGATAATCTGAACTAAAATAACCCATCTAGTTACAACCAAAACAAGACACGTGGCAACTTCCATGCAGTTTCATACAAAAGTTGTTAAATTGGCTGTGAGATGGGAAGGAACAGGTCTTACCTTTACATTACCAGTGGGTGATGCTAACACAGATCAGGCACTTTTTGGACCTCCCTTTGACAGAGATATGGTACAAGAGTCCACAAAGCTATTTACAATGTTTCACCTGGTGGGGTGGGGGACACAGGAGGGAAGGGATGGAGGTTCTCACCACAGTTTCAGGTGTTTTGTGTGTGTGCCAGTGTCTCAGCTGTTTGCGAATATCTCTGTTGTGTTGTGCATGGCTCGATCACTTTAGTTTGTCCTTCCTCTAAAGTCCTCCCTCCTCGCTCTCCTCCATGACGACAACATCACGCAAAAACCTCCTGGCAACGCCCGGTGACCTCAGCTCCATGTCTTCAGAGTAGGTGGGGCTTAAGTCGTAACCATGGTGACCGTGAGCCAGGTGAGAAGGCTGTTGGGGGTAGTACTGAGGGGGGTAACCATGATAATAGGGGTCCCGCTCCTCCTCATCCTCCTCCTCGTCCCCTCCTAGGTCGTCATAAGCCTCTGCGGCCGGGTGGGGTGGCTGATTGTAGGGATGGTAGGTGTCGTGAGGCAAAGCGTGGACTAGGGTGGTGGGAATATTTAGGATCAGTTGGAGTGTTTCTGCATCAGCAAACATAAAGCCAGTACTACACAAGAGCGTGGAGTGAGGTTAAGGCCAACACAAGAGTGTGGTATAAAAGATTACAAAAGAGAGAAGCACAGCAGGAAAGTGAGGCATGCACAAATTCTGTTATAGCTTTACAGCAGGTTAAAATCATTTCAACCAGTCAATAATTCTTACTTCTTTGATGGTGAAATGACTTCTCTGGGGCTGCAGAGGCAGATTCAGGACCCGGGACAGAGTCCAAAAGATTGGGTTAATGAGGAAGTAGTTTAATGGAAGTGAAGAAACATCTAATCTCTGCCCTGAATCTCCCAGATGTGATTATTTTTCCAGAAATGAAAATGATCACATTATATTAAGGGTAAAAACTGAGATTTTCTGCCCATCTTTGCAGAATGTGAGATGCACTGATAGCTGGGATGTTCAGTAATGAAAGCAGCCAGTCAGCATCAAAGCAATCCATCACTATTTAGCTGATTCATCCGGCTTTGAAAGATGAGATTAGCTTTTACGAGATCTGAGTTCGAAGCAGGGTGAAGCGAAGGCTGCGGCAGCAAAGCTTTGCATATGCGAGCATCTGCTGACAGATAGCCCTGTTTGTTGATGAGTGGTGGCCACTTTTTCAGTTTTGTGGAAAGGTGAGTCAAGTTGATCATATTTTGTCCTTCACACAGGAAAAGGCTAGTTTAATGAACCAGTTCTTATCAAGAAATTTGACTCACAGGGGACTTTTGGATGAAGACCGAAAATCTGGTGTGAAAAATGTGTCTAAAAACTTGCACCAAATGATGGCATAAAGATTCCTAAAATGAGGAAACCACCTTCTTTTAAAATAATGTGCTTTAAAAAAAAAAAAAAAAAAAAGGTCTCCAGAGAATGAAAACGTGATAACCGCTGCTGCAGGGATTACAGTACTAAGACTGTCAGGACTTATGCATCCCAGGAAATATGGCACCCTTTGGGGAATAACTGGAGTTATCAAATTTCTTCAGTTTCTAGTCTTTTCTTTTTTAAACAGGGCACAGAAGGAGGTGAGCACAGGAGGAGGAGAGGAGGACGATTCGAGAATGCTCCTCAGTAGTCATTCCTATAGTCCTGTTGAACTTCAGAAAGAGGAGAGGATACAGGGAGGGGAACAGAGGAAGGAGGGAAAAAGAGAACCAGAGAGAAGATGTTACCTCATATCAGAAGGAAAAACCCACTGAACCAAAGAGTTAAACCTCATAAACTACACCAACTGCGCTTCCTCAGCTGCTTCGATGTGGTTCTTGAGGTAGAAAAATCAGTGTTGTTAATCTACGTTTCTTCTTTGGAGAAACAAAACGCATAAACTGAGAAATTAGCTCAAATAAACACAGACAGTTTTATAAAGTGTTTGGAGAATGTTTAGAAAATGTGTCAGATCTTTATTTCCCTTTTTCTGGATGTTAGAAAGTGCAAATAAAGATTTCCAACACAGAAAACAGATGACAAGGGAAACAGGCCTTATGAGTCACACTGACTGACTGACATGTTAGGAAGGCATCTGTTGCAGTTAAATACCACAGCTGCAGCGTTTTATTACATTAACAGATATTTAAAGATGCGCTCATCTGTGTTCAGGAAAATTCTGAAAATTTCATTTTGAAGGAATGAGAACTACAACACGAAGGTTTTAAAGCTGGTGGCAGGTTTTTAATGCATCTCCATTCAGTTCTATAATAAAAAATAATAATAAATTGGTAAAAATAGTTTAGAAACAAGATTAATATAACTGCAACTAGCAGACAGTTATTGAGCATCATAGCGTGAAACACCCAGCATGGCTCTGTCTAAAAGCAACAAAAACCTGTCTTACAGCACCTCAAAGGCTCTCTAATCCAACGTGCTGTAACTCATCAGCTGGAAAACATGTTTCTGGGAGCTCTGTGCTGGATTTCTTAGCCAGGAGCAACTCAATGAACTGTTTATGTTCGGACAGAGCTGGACTGGCTTTTGCACCATTTTTAGTCTTTATGCTAAGCTAAGCAGCTTCTGGTTGCGTCTTTTCATTTAGTTGTGTAGGCAAAAAAGTACACATATACAAAAGAATTGGGCCACACATCTTATTCTTTGAATTCAGGTGTTTTCAGTCCCATTGCTATGGGTGTATAAAACTAAGCACCTAGCCATGCAGTCTGCCTTTAGAAACATTTGTAAAAGAATGGTTCGTTCTAAAGAGCTCAGTGAATTTGAGTGTGGTACTGTAATAGGGCGTCACCATTGCAATAAATCAGTTCCTGAAATCTCTTCCCTCCTAGATATTCCACAATCAGCTGTAAGGTGTTATTGCAAAGTGGAAGCGTTTAGCAACCACAGCAACTCATCCACACAGTGACAGACCAACAGAGTCACAGAGTGGGACATTAACATCAATTTTTGTTCATATAGTTTATTACACAAAACCATTCAGAACTCAGGAATGTGGGAAATGGACATTCATTTTTCCCAAAGGAGGATATTTAATTAAACCAAATTACATTACCAATTTACATACTTTTAAAATTTATGTCTGCTTATGTAACATCCTAAGAATTTCTATGTAATCAGATTGGTAAAGGCTGGAATTTGATGGTTAAAATCCTCATACCCTCATCTTGAAGCACTGATACTGATCATTACTGAGCTATCATATGGTAACTACACTATTCAGATTGGTAACTGTGCGTTGTAGGAAAAAAATTATATTTAATAGACTTGTAAATGTCACAAAGGAAAAGTCTGAGGCCACATTTTATTTGCTGTAAAATTAAAATACAATACACATAAATAATTTATAATTGATTTTTATTTTGAAGTGGTAAGGGAGGCTGTATTTAATCTGTGCACAGTTGGGAGTAACACTCAGGATTCTTGCAAGTCATAAAACACACACACAAAAAAAGGAAGAAAAAAAAAACACACCATTCAGACTGGAATCCATCACTATAAAATAAATCTGGTTTGATGGATGAAGTAATGTCTGATCTATCAGCTACTTTTAGAAGATGATATATCATCAGGGCAACTTGTCGGAGTCTGTTAGATGTGTAACATCCGAGCTGAGATGGCCCAAGACCATTAACCCTGTAGAGCCACATCGGTATGAATATTCAAAGGCATTCTGTGTGTGCAACTGCATATTTTCTTAGAACTAAATACAGACGAATAGCTTTGACCTGCTAACGTCTTAATCCTTCGGTGTGGACGTGTATGTACAAACTGCACAGTGGAACAGCCATAAAAGCCAGATCACACTCAAATTCTCTGAGAGCTTTTACAAGAACAATAACCACGCCAGAAACAGCTGTCACTGTGAAAACAATATTTGAGTGTTTTACACGTATAAAAGATGGTTTATAAGGGTTTAAAAAAGACCAAACAAGACTGAATTTATTTAAGCTGTTTAGGGCAGTGAGTTAGCAAACATCTAATTTTCGCTCTGAATAAAAGTAACATCACTCAAATACAAAAGGACAAATCAGGGCAAGTTCAAATAAACAGCAGAGAATGTTTTTGTAAGGTCCGTATATTTTGTGTTTTGACTGTGTTCACAAAAATATTCCAGTCAAGATGTTATTTCTATTCCAGCTGGCAGCTCCTCACCTACTGTGTACACTTTATGAATGTGCTTTTGTATTCATTTGTCTACAGCGCTCACTCTTTTCTGTTGTGCCCCCATATGAAGCTGTTAAAAATAAATACATCTAAAGAGCAATCAGTTGATCCTTTTGTGTTGACATCTTTATTTTGTTCCATCCCTAAACTAATGGCTACCTATTTTATTTTTTTCATACTGCAACTAAGATAACATTGTAGTTGCATTCAAATGTAACTTGCCGATAATTTGCACTTTAATGTGGGATATTGGCCTTTTCATACTTGGGGAAAGTGAAGAACTGCAGTGATTTTTTTTTCCCAGGCACTTTCTTTGATTTGATAAGAGTTATTACAGAAAAGCAGGGCTCACACAAATACGTGCATCACTTCATTCTCTGTTTTTGTGTTGTAAATTGCATTTGTTCCACCCAGTCATTAAATATCTGAAAGTGGATCCTCAGTGACGGCGACTGCTTTTGTTGCTTCTGCCTTTGATGAGGTTTTAAAACAGCTGTCAGGTTATGACAGCTAATGATTACACTGAAAACAGCAATATTGAATGTAAAATGAGGTTCATCAAACTAACATTTTTCACTTGTGCAATAATATAATTATTATTTTTGGGATTCTGAATGACTATTTTTTTTTATTAAATTAGCATGTTGCCAAAGTAACAACAACTTTAAATCATATTTTTGAGTTATATTTTGGAAAAAAAAATCCATGTAACTGACAATTTAATTTGGTTGAGAGCCACAGAGTAGAGATGTGGCACAAGAGTTTCAGAGAACAAGATCAGTTAACCATTTATGTACCAAATATTTACATTTTTGACCAGAATGCTGCTGCGATCTATTCAGCCAGGCTGGTACATCAGCGGTGGTGATATATTGGTAAGTTCAATTAAATTCAGTTTTATTTATATAGTGCCAAGTCACAACAACAGTTGCCTCAAAGTGCTTTATATTGTGAGGTAAAGGCACTACAATAATAGGGTTGATATTCTCTGGCTCTCTTCCACAGTGGGTCTTGTGTCCTGTCTCTCTCTCCCCTCACCCCCGACCGGTCACGGCAGATGACTGCTCCTCTCTGAGCCTGGTTTTGCTGGAGGTTTCTTCCCGTTAAAAGGGAGTTTTTTTCCTTTCCACTCTCACCAAGTTCTTGCTCATAGGAGGTCGTTTTGACTGTTGGGTTTTCTCTGTAATCACTGTAGGGTCTTTACTTACAATATAAAGCACCTTGAGGTGACTGTTTGTTGTGATTTGGTGCTATATAAATAAAATCGAATTGAATTGATAATAGCTATTTGCCAACATATTGGTATCACCATTTATTGCAAATTGCTGTTATGGCAAAGTCAGTGAACAAGAGTGTGAAGATTGATGTGTATAACTTGAACAGTATGCATCTATGGTGTGAATTTGAACATCCTTGGTTACATCGTTCTTGAGTTACGGCCAACGTTAAAGTTTTTGTGGAACAGACGCCGCTGACACCAAGCTCGACTTTTTCTTCAGAACAGCTGAGCTAAAAATTAAATCTGTTTTGTAACTCTCGGCCATACTATGCTTCAAATGAAGGATTATCTGACAGTCACAATTAAGTAGCCAAAGAGTGCGGTTTC
Organism: Archocentrus centrarchus; assembly: GCF_007364275.1. Classification (NCBI taxonomy): domain Eukaryota; kingdom Metazoa; phylum Chordata; class Actinopteri; order Cichliformes; family Cichlidae; genus Archocentrus; species Archocentrus centrarchus. The sequence goes on from NC_044361.1 coordinate 18,501,544, forward strand.
ACTGTCAGACCCACCCCTCCTCATCACATCCATTTTTTTGTAACTAAGATGGTGACGGCGGGTATGCTCACCTCGAGGCTTCAAAACGGGACCTCAGAACCCAATGGTACATCCATCTCTCATACTGTTGTTTTTATTGTCATAGTTGCCACAATAAAACAAGATTATTTTTAACCTGCATTGCCATATTATTGTGTAAGGACTCATAAATAACTACACTTAAGAAATGATAGGAAGCTCTGTTTATAGGTCGTGTGTCTGAAGGAAAAAAAAATGGGCAGATATATATTAGATTCTTAAATTGCTAAATATTGCTGTCTGTTTTAAAAATCCTCTGGCTCTAATTACCTCTGCCAAATTCTACACCCTTTCTTGAAGTGGTACCAGTACTTCAAGGTGAATGAGGTTTACCTCCGATGTTGTATCCCAGACAGGAGTTTGGGTCACAGTATCCTGGGGGGCCAGCTGGTCCTGTGCTACCTGGATTCCCTGGCCTCCCCGGTGTCCCTGGGTTACCAGGCCGACCAGGTGGGCCCTGGCTGCCTGTCCGTCCTTCACCTGACAAACCTGAAGATGGAGGAAATTAAAAAAAGAGAAAAAAGAAAAGGGAGGAAAACACAATTAACAATTCCACCCTGTGCAGCTCCAATCACTGTGCCATCACCTCTACAATGGCTTTTAAATCCTCTCTCCTCTGTTAGCTGTAACAACATGACATCAAAAAATTAGGGGGCAGCAAATGTTTGCGTGTCACTTGTGGATAAGAAAGGTGATGGTGGATGTCATGAGGGCAGGAGCAGGAATAACACAGCTCTTTGCTCACATTTAGCCAGAGGCATGAGTTTTCTGTTTTCACAGGAGAAACCGCCCCACCAGGACTCATTTCAGCAGTCAGCTGAAATATGAAATCAATATTTGGATGGGAGTTTCTTTTTTGCCAGGGGCTAAAATTATCATCCCACAAATATTTCAGAAAAGAACAATGGATGAGGACAGAGTGCTCCCCCCTCAGCACCCTCCCGCTTAGAAGAGACTTCCTTTTTCAAAGTCTGAAGTTTGGGGTTCTTCTTTTTTTTTAAGTTATCTGATCACAGCAAAGTTTTGTCAGCTTGTTCTAGAAGTATTGATCGCAGTAAACAGAAAATCCCAGCACTGACATATTTTCATAACACAAACCTCAAATTCCACAAAGCGTACAGGGAAATCAATACGGAGAATTATATTCACGGTCCAAAATGTCTGCTTGCTTTCCTCAGACAGCGATTCAGCAGAGAGTAAAGTAAATCCAAAGCAGATTAAGTCCCTGTGCCATTTAATTCCATTGTTTCAATATTTGAAGCCGCTCTGGTTTTATTCAGTAGAAACACAGTGAAAATCTCCTGTATGGTAGCTCTGGCTGAAAACACCAATAAGCAATGTTCAGGAGCAGAACGATGCTAAATGATCAGATTTAGAGGCAGCTAGAGCACCTTACTGTGCAATTTGAGCTTGGAGAATGCTGGAGAGAGAGTGAATACAGTGTTAGTTACACCTATTAAATATCCTCAGGCTGGTCTCTTACCAGGAGGTCCGGGTGGTCCTCGAGGCCCCTGAGTCCCAACCCCTGTAATCCCCCTTTCTCCCTTCTCTCCTGGCAGACCTGGAAACAGAGAGATGCACATTCAGACGAAAATTCACATCTTCCATCTGTCCCAGCAGATCTGGCACTGTAGGGGAAAGCACAGGTGGAATAAATAACGGCATAGTTCCATTAACACAGAAAGTCCTGACTGTGGACCAGCATGTTTGAGGACCTTCCTTAACTGCAAGGCAAACACACTATTTGTACTGAAAAAACTTTTTTATATTCAATTTACTCCATGAACTCATGAGAGGAATCTAGCACCTTTTCTTCACTGCATCTATTTGAGTGCCATAGCCTTTTGTTTTGTTTTTTTTCTGATTAAAACTTTTAAGAAAAACATTTTATTAGTTTCTAAAATTTTTTGTGGTTCCATAAAATCCAAAATTTCACAAAATACAAGAGGAGCTCCTAAAATATGATCATATATTGAATTCTTCTTTTCTACCCCATTAATTGTCTTACGGCCCCTTTAACCTGGGTGATATCTTTGGTTGTGGTTGAGGAAAAATGGTACTACATCCAGTGATATTATAAGTGAGAATACAATAGTAATATAGTATAATTCTTATGCTGTCAGAAATTTTGGAAGACAATGTCACAATGTGACTAGTGCTATGAACAAAACTCAGAGGAAATATATGACAGCAAAATGAACTGAAAATTAAAAGAAAATCTAGCTGAGTTTTGACAGCAGAAGTCTTGTCTGTGTGTTGTCATAAAGCTATTGATTGTGACAAGGGGACATACAAAAAAAAAATGGCAGAGCTGTGTACAGCCACATACTGTAGCCTTGGAAGAATCACCATGCCATCTACACACATGAAACTTGAGGTTTTAACCTAGTTTATTAAATCTATTTTGCAAAATGTGACTTCCACTAAACCTAGAAAATTGATGCAATCTCACAGTCATCGGGTATCTTTAGATTTCAGACTTTTGGGAAGAAGGACCACCACAACAAAAGACGTAGGCCCATAACTGGCCTCTGTAGACCACCACAGTGGATTTTAAATCAAGGAATCAAGATGTGATTGAAGTGCAGACTTTCAGCTTTAATTCAAGGGATTTTACAAAATCTGATCAGCTATCCATCCATCCATTTTCTTCCACTTAGCATCATTTTAAATGTAAAGACTGTTTTTAATACTTTAATATTTGTTTTTTAATTCCTTTGCAGTCAATGACTGTCTGAAGTCTAGCTCCCATGGACATCACCAAATGCTGTATTTCCTCTGTTGAGATGCTCTGCCAGGCCTTTACTGTAGCCACCTTCAGTTGTTGCCTGTTTGTGGGTTTCTCTGCATTCAATTTTGTCTTCATTAACTGCAAAGCATGCTCTGTTGGGTTGAGATCAGTTGACTGACTTGGCCACTGAAGATTATCCCATTTCTTTTCCTTGAGAAACTCTTGGGTTGCTTTTGCAGCATGCTTTCTTCACTGCATCTATTTGAGAGCCATAGTTTTTTTTTTTCTTTCAATAAAAACTTTTTTTTTTTAATTGAAAAAGTACACACAGATAACGGATCTCTATCCATGTGGACTATCAAGCTCTGTCTGATCATTTTTGCAGCATTTAGCTGAATCTGAGCACAGAGTATAGCTCTGTACACTTCACAATTCATCCTGATACTTCAGTCAGCAGTCCCATTAATAAACACCAGTGACCCAGTTCCACTGGCAGCCATACATTCAATTCAATTCAATTTTATTTATACAGTGCCAAGTCACAACAAACAGTCGCCTCAAGGAGCTTTATATTGTAAGGTAAAGACTGTACAGTGATTACAGAGAAATGATTAAAGTGTTTTGTTTTCCAGAGCTGTGCAGGCTCTTTTATATGTTTTTCTGGCAAAGTCTAATCTGATCTTGCTGTTCTTGAGTCTAACCAGTAGTTCACAGCTTGCTGTAAACCCCTCTGTATGTACATTCATGAAGGCATCTCATGAATTGTAGACCTCGACAATGATACACCTGCCTGCTCGAGAATGTTCTTGACCTGGTTAGATGTTGTGAAGCTGTTTTTCTTAACCATGGAAATAATTCTGCCACTGTGCACTTTAATTGTCTTCTGTGGTCTTTCAGGGCTTTTGGTGCTGCTGAGCTGCTCAGTGCGTTCATTCTTTTTAAGACCAGTTTGTTGATTTTGCCACTCCTAAAGTTTCTATCTGCTTTTCAGCCTAATGATAGTCTCCCTCACTTTTATCTCTTTGGGAAAAGCTACAAAATACAAATTCATCACTTTGAATCGACTTCAGAGATTATGTCTGCTTCAGTTGTCATGAAATAACAAGCGAGCAGCTCACCAGACAACGAAACTGCTTGTCATTCAGTTGTCCAATTACTTTTGATCCTCTGAAAATGGGGGACCGTGCATAAAAAAGGCTGTGATTGTTTGATTTAAAATCCACCGTGGTGTTGTGCAGAGGCAAAAAAAAATAATAAATTGGTCTATGTCCAACAAATTATGGACCTAACTGTAGTTTTAAGCACTCATTTGTTGTAGTGGCCCTTCCAAAATGTACCTACCGACTGTGAGGTTTCATCAGTTTTATATGTTTATTGCACCTCCACCAGTTTCAAGTGTAAAGCGTTGTGAGCACTACTAACAAACAATAATGAATAATATGTCACAAACTTTTTTCTTAACAAGCACTATTGCTTTTGATAGTTTGAATGAGTAGGCCTTCCATTTACTGTACTTTGCTCGATTGGTACTTAAGCTTCTGAATAACTGTCCAACACTCTCTCTCCCAACATTGTATTATATAGTTTCATAGAAAATGTGCTGAATGAATTATGTGTCAGTGATCAGCCCAATAAAATGTATGATAAACCCAACGTCTGCTCTGCGCAGCTGTTTGAATGACCTAATGGAATATTTTTTTGTACACGCTAATATTAAAGAACCACATAAAACTAATGTGCAGATTTTCTGTCGTGCTGCTTTTATGGCCGCCTTAATCAATTGCATCAATAAAAAGGAAGTAAGCATCACGAGGCTGGAAAACATTTTACATTACCTCAAATGAAAATGTATTTTCTACTACGGTGGCTTCATTATGACTGTAACTTGATGATTGCTACCAGTCGACTCCATTGTCTCACTGTCTGTCAATTTTACTGAAAAATATTCTAACGCTGAGCCTGATTCTAGTAGCCCCGCATTCACCATCTGTTCACATGAAAGCCATACATCTTATAATAGGTGCTTACTCTGGTTTCAGTTCAGTCTATAAAACAGTAAATTAGTGTGTGTGTTTGTAGTGGACCAGTGGCTACAGATCATAAATGTCATTAAGGACACTCAAACATCTGAACCTTGACACTTCCTGACAGAAATAGTGCTCTGAGCTTTCCAAAGCCCTCTGTGTGTGTGTGTGTGTGTGTGTGAATGTGTGTGTGTGTGTGTGTGTGTGTGTTTGTGTGTGTGTGTGTGTGTGTGTGTGCGTGTGTGTGTGTGTGTGTGTGTGTGTGTCTCATTCAGCATGTGGTTCTTCAGTGTGGGTTGCATGTTTTCATGATGAAGACGAAGTCTCAAAGCCTGTTTCTCCTCTGAGGGCTCGTGGCAGGGGAATGACCTCATGGATATTAGAGTTACTGTCTTTTGGCCTGGACTGAACCTCACAGGAGCGCTGATGCTGACTGTGAGTTTGTCTGGAACCAACACAGACCACAAAAACACAGCAAACAAGCAGGCCGGTTTGAGATTTTTTTTTCTCCCCCGAATCCCTTCTTATTCTCACTGTTAATTGGTGACATGGAAACTCTTATTTTTCACATATGTTTAACTTTTGTGCAACCACAGTTTTAAGCCAGCTTTTACTAAATGTTTGTAATGTATAATTCACTGAGAAGGTGGGCGTCTGTCTGGACACAGGACATGCATACTGTCTATACTGCAGAATTTTCACAATCTCCAAATGTTTCTCTTTAAAAAAGATAAACTCCGCCAGCTTGATTACACTTTGTTAGACTAATGATGGAGAGTTGGAAAAAAATGAATACAGTAGAACCAGAGAGACTCATCTGTTGCCAATATTGATATTTATTTAATCCACAATGCAACTCACCCACTCAGTGTGTCAGCTTTGAGCCACTAGGCTCTGCTTTCTGACTCCATATATGCAGATTTTTGCTTCCTATTTTTTTAAACCGGTCCTCGGCCTCATCCATTGCAGTTTCTTTTACATGTAGCTATCTCCCTGCTAATTTTCCTGTCAGTCTTGCTCTTTTTGATGCTGGTAAATGTGGGATGTCGTCACAACACAGTCAGTGAAAAAGTGATGATGCACATGAGTTGTCTCTGCATACACCCTGTTGTTAACCATGAACACACCTTTAAGCATCTTCCTGTCTCACCTCTCTCGCCTGGTCGGCCGTTCTGGCCGTTAGTACCAGGAAAGCCTGGCCTCCCGGGTGGACCTTGCTCTCCCTGAGGACCCGGGGGGCCTCTCCTACCCGGCTCTCCAGGTGGTCCGGGTACTGTTCGGACGGACACCGCCGACTGCATGGGGATCTGGTTCAGGATGGAGTTATAGTGCGACAAGTGGCCTGAAATAGGTGGTGGAGAACAATGATTTGTAAAGAAATATTTATAGCCATCAAATTGAATTTAAGTCATGCTTCTGCTGATGCTTAAAAAAAATCACTGATTACTCACTCTGGATAAGCTGTTCACACACTTGGCGTGCAATAGCTCGCACAGAGGCCTGGGACTGCACATCACCCTGGAAGAACAAACATAGAGCTGTTAGGATTTGACATTACACACAGCAGACTGATACCACTTTTCCATTTGGGCAACCACATGAACATAAACTTCCAGACCAGACGTTGATAAATTGGTGGGTGTGTGTTTTTTATGGGTGTTTAATGAGTGCACTCCACCTTTACTCCACAGTGATACTGTGGATGTATTTATATTGGCCAAAACAGAAAGACAGAAACATAGCAAGTATGTGAAAATTGCACAATTAAATATAAATCAAGACTTACACTAATTCTTTGGGGTAACCTTTGCAGAGTGTGCCTCTGCAGTTTGTATTTTAGTGAATAACACATTTTAAAATCAATCATGATGATATCGTTTTTTTTTTAAACCACAGTTGACAGTCACTGAAATTAGCAGTGGGAAATGCGAGAAGAATTATAGAAAACCAGGGAGTTAATGCACTTCCTGATTTTTAGGATTTCAAACAAACAGATCAAACACTGCAAGACCTCTACTGTCACAAAAGGCACACCTGCTTTGGGTAAGTATCTTTCTGGGCCATCTGAATTAGTTTAAACTGAATAAATGAAGTGCAGTGTTTGGAGCTTTCTTTATTTAATAACTGTAACCACATCTTTAAATCCAAAAAAAGGAACAGACCCCACATTTTACACATGCAACTAACTTGTCGTGAGGAGTACTAGTCAGCTGCTGAAAACAGGCATGTGATGTCTTCTGCAGAAACCTTTCAAAGTTCGAAAACCAATCCTATGTCTTAAAAAAAGACATTTAGTAAAAGCTGTTCTGATCAATCAACAATGAGCAAGATTCTGTGTCTTTTCTCAGCAGGGTGCACATACACACAGAATAATTTTCATGTTTTCTTTCTCACATCAGAGCTATTATGTACCAAACTAAAATGACAAATTTAAATACCTGCAGATTCACACAGCAGGCCAACCCCCTGCACAGTAACTTTGTTAATGTGTGTGTGGGCCAGACTCTGACAGTATGGTAATGCTTTGTCATCTTCCACATATCATACAGGTCAACTGTTACTCTGGCGCTCCACCTGCCCTGTCAGATTTACCCAGGGAACAGCTGTGCAAACCTACAATGCCACACACAGTCATCAGAAGAGTTCAACCTTTATCAAAATCATATCAGTTCTCTTTTCGGCTGCCTCTCACTGATATAACACATACATACAACCTGTGCATACACTGGATTATTTTAGTTACTTTCTCTCTTATCAGGGTTGCTCTTGGTCTTGCTGGTCATTATTGAAATGGACTGGCTGCATCTCTGCTTATAAATAAGATCACTGATAGATCACTGATAGTAGATCTCCTGTGATCTTTGTGACTCATGCTTACTACGTATATAATGTCAGATTATCTTAACCTCTGCTGCTCTTTGACCACCATGTTTTTCAAAGTGTCTTTGTAGTTTGTATAAAAGAGCAACTGCTGGAATACACATTAAAAATAATATTCCATTAAAAAGGTATTGATATAGAGTTACACATCGGATACTAGGCCTTTACTGCCATCACAATTGGGCCACCTCACGCCAACATACACTAAGGAGAAAAATCCTCTCATGTGGTTTTTTTCCGAGTCTTTCATGTTGAGCCTTGTACTGAAATTAACTGCAGCAGGGTACAAATGTCGCCAACAGTTGCTAAAATGAAGCAGAAACAGGAATTACAGGTTTGATTCAAGCTGGCGAGTTGCGTGTCTCTCAGGCCCTCGGCAGTGACGGCCTCTCTTCTGTGTCAGCAGAAACACAGACCCTGCACTGCTGCAAATTTGGACCATGAACACTGATTTGATTTGGTGCTCCTTAAACGAGGCTGAGGGATCGCAAGAGAAACAGAGCGAGTGTTTGTGTAAAAGACGAACAGGAAACAGTGACTATGTGCTGCAGTATGCTGAAATTTCTCCAAAACAAGGGCGTGAGGCATTAGTGAGTAATTGTTAAGAGTTTTGCTACAGCAAAATAACTATTTTTCCACAGCAAAATGAACCAGTAAAACTTGATTTGCTCTAAACAGCTGCAAAACAGTGGAATGACTTACTCTTTCTCCTTTATCGCCTTTGGTACCAGCAGGACCCTGGAACATAAAAACACAAGAGGAGAATAAACAGTCAACAGGGGTGAGTGCTCAGACAGCCATCTCTTTATCCGTTTCTTCTTTAAGGTCCCCACCTTAAATAAGAACCATCTATTTTCAACTCTGATATAACAGCTGGTACAACTAAATGCATCTAAATACGACTAAATGAGCTCAGAGTCTTTGTGTTCTTTAGATAACTCCCATGAGCCCCGAAGTTAGTGCGCTCACAAACAGAGCGTATCATCTGTGCCTTGGATGGGCTTGTTTTCTGCCACTGTCAACACTGTAAAGCACAGAGATGCATATCTGACCACAGTTCACACACACACTCAAACACCTGCCAAGCCTGCATGTCAGAGATTAATGTATTGTAATCCCGAGGCAAATAAAAGACAAAGATTTCCTGGCTGCAGAACCGTGAGCTGATACAATAAATATCAGTTTGATGCTGTTACAGCTTTGCATAAAGTCTTGTTTATCTTGGGGAAACGTGTCCTTGACCACCAACCGACAGGTTGTGTTAATATGTGTGTGTGTGTGTGTGTGTGTGTGTGTGTGTGTGTGTGTGTGTGTGTGTGTGTGTGTGTGTGTGTGTGTGTGTGAGACGGAGGGAGGCTGGGCTGAGAAGGATAGAGAAAATGTGTGTATGCTGGCCTGGGATATTATATGCATATTATACTGCAGATGATAAAAAGGCTTTGCCAACATTTGACACAGCCGTTGAATTGGAGCGCAGGTCTAAACAATAAAAGTCTCGTCTTGGATCGCTGCTGTGTGCCTGTTTGGATCTTGTGAATCTTCCTGGGCACATAAATGTGGACTATCTTATCAGGTGCCAAAGAGCACAAGAAAAACAGACATATAGCTCTCGTATGAATCAAATTCCTTTTATGACTCAATCAAACGTGTCTTTCCATCATGCCTTGTATATGAAGGGTCCTTCCAAAGCGCAGAGTCAGTGTTTTTTCACTCACAATGTTTTAGATTTTATCTGAAGAGTAAAGCGCACTTCTGAAGACTTCAAATGTAGACTCATAAAACAGCCAGTAAGTTGTTGTTGGTTTTTTTTCTTTCATAACTGGCAAATACAGGACTCCTCGCTACCAAGTCAAGCAAGATAAATTTTAAAAAAACTCTCAGGTGGTTGAGTAACTGGAAACCACATTTAGAAACAGTATCTGGTCCAGGTCACATGGTCTCAGTCACACAAACTCAGGACATCAGCGAGAGCTATGACATCCAGTCAGATGTGTTTGTACATCTGATGACAACCAGAGTGAGTTCTTACAAATATGCGAGTCAGTCAAACAGCAAACCAAATTTAGATTCTCCTTCAATCTTGTACTTTCCAAAGACCTCTGTGCATATGTTTTGTTCTGTCTCTATTAAAAACGTTCATAAATCCCAATACTAACAGATGGCGCATAGCATTTCCAGATGCACCATATCTTTCCTAACAGAACAGTTTGTGTTTCACATTAGATGCTCAGGTCAAGAATTTGTTAAAAAGCACTGAATGACCTGCTACTCTGCATCTTTAAACTTGATGCTCACTTCAGGACGAAGTCAATGTCCTTTATCTAATGTGCCAGCATAGTGGGACAGATGTGGGGGTCTATCTCAGCAAAACAGGTAGGACTCACTTCTAAAGCAAAGTGGTAAATTTCCCTCCAGATTTAACTGTCTGCTACTTTGAACAGCTTTTTTAAGAAGAGAAATATTCTCCTGCAGCACTCCCAAAAGGTTGCAGGGGGCAGAACAGACACTGAATCAGTAATTTCATGTTGAGATAAAGTTTGAAACTCAAAGTTTAATAAGACTAAACCCCAGGAAGGGAGTTTATTTATTAGATGCATGTTCGCACATTCATAATGTTTTTTTTTTTTTTTTTTTCTCTTTACTTTCTGTGTCTCGGAGAATCGCAAGATGTGATCTCTCACTGTTTTTGGGTATATGCGAGTTGGGGAGAGAGGAAGTGATTTATAGCCCTCCTGTCTGAGCCAAACTTGCTGCTGGCCTGCAAAGCTGACCCAAGACTAGATTAACTGTCACCAACACCACAGTATCATCTGTTCCTGTTAGCATTACACAGAGTCTGGATCCCAATCTTCAACTCAGCATCCTCATCCAAAGTTATGTCACCTGCACAAATTCCTTTGAAGGCTCAACAAGTCTGACTCGCTGAACTATTGAAGCTGAAACAAAACATTCGGATTTTTAGCTATCATTCCCGAAAGGGTTAAGTGTATGAGAATTTTTGTTTTGGATTATCTCAATAGATTAATTTATACTGCTATTTCAGTGCACCTGTAACTTTATGTGATCTGATATTCTCCTGTAAACTTAGTGAGACAGCCAAAATGGAAAGAAGCTGCATCCTCTTTTTTTCTTTTTTAATTTGAATACATTATGGAAGAGTCCTCCTAAAGGACTACAGTAGTTGCATTTTAATATGAGAAAAACAAAACAAAACCCTGTTTCTTTCTGTTTCTGTTTCCTCAGCCTACGCAGCACACCATGTCAAATTATTTCAAAGTTCTCAAGTAAATGTGGTATCATACTAATCTTGGGGGGGAAAAAAAAAATCCTAAAACATTTTCACTCACAGGAACTCCTCGATCCCCTGGCATCCCTGATGGTCCACCCGGTCCCGGAGCTCCTGGCGCTCCCGGGGCTCCCTGAGAAAGGTACAGATGGAGAACAAAGATGGCTAAAAGCAGAAGGATCAAGGGGATTTTCCAGACAAAATGGCAGTGAAAATAATAAGAAAACAGACTTACAACTGGCCCAGGGGGTCCTTGTTGTCCTTGTGGTCCATTATTACCCGGCAGACCCTGTATGATTGAAGTACAGCCCATTTATTAAAGTCAGGTGCACTTTTGCAATTTCTGCAGGCTTCTCAGGGAAACCAAATGTATTAGCTGTTGCATCTGCAGCTTCTGATGGCAGTTACTGCACACACTAAATCAAATTTACTTCCAGTTTTACTCTACAAAACACACTTGTAACATTTTCAACTGTTTGCACTTTGATTGTTTCAAAGCGTTTAAATGCATCTCTACCACGTAATGCATTCTGCATTATGCTGTGATTGTTTTTAAAAGTACATTCATATGAAGCTGCAGCTTTAATATCAGAGACCCACTGCAACTGTGTAGGCCAATTTTCTGAATGTGTGGCATATAATAACATGATTTCAGCTGACACGATGATGGATTTGTTTCATCTCAAAATATAGTTGTAATTCAAAGTGAACAAATTCCCTGTTATTAATGCACAGTTTGGATGCCGAACTCTGAATCAGAGCAGTCTGGAAAACAGCTTAACCTGAGGTTAAGCTAATCCTTTCATTCCAGTTTGGATGTCTGCTGAACTCTGTGGTTAAATATTGAGGCCACTTCAACATTAAAAGACTCCTTACATAATCCTCAATTTAACCCTCGTGCAGGGAAGCCATCCATTAAAAACAACAAAGCGACATAAACATGGAGACTATGACACAAATGAAGACTCCCCAGTGGTGTTACATCCTACTGTCACCAAAGCAGCTCAAGTTAAACTGTTATCCAGAACTTCACCCTTCAAATAAATATACGCAGTTTGTGACAGCACAACAAAATCTGCATTTATCACACAACAAGATACGCCTGAGTTTCTCTGAAATAGCTGAGCTGGTATGAGACGTCTGAAAACTCAGCGAGAGTTACTCTGGTGTCACACAGTAAACACTCGTCAACCACTAATGGGACTCTGGAGGAGGCCTTAGATCCTCCCAGTAGTCAAGCCTGAAAATGTCGAACACATTTTACTGTGAAATCCTTTCAGTCTGAGCAGAAACACATGAGGAGCAATGAGGAATCAAATCTTTTTCTCTGCGAACCAAATCTGGAGTTGCGCTAAATACTATTACATCGCACAAAATGTATCATTAATGTAAGTATATTAAAGATGTACCCATCCAGCACTAATGTAGTGTCTGATGTGCACACAAACATCATCAATTTCAGCTATAGTACAATCCTGGCTTCTCCCTTTTCTGTCTCTGAGGTTCAAATAAGAAATTCAGTCTCTGGCCTTTTCTCACAGAGGTCAGCCTCATGAAAATGTATCACTGCTGTTATATTTTGGAATCTGAGCAGCTGCAGGTTTAAAGGCTGTGCTGTACTCTGAGAAACTGTGGGGAGGCTAATCTAACTCCAGTTCTTGTATGCGCACTGAAATATCAACAAACAATGTGCAGGTTCTAGTTTTGTAACCTCTATTAAGAGGTCTTTATATTAGGTTTAAACTTTCCACGCAAAGTGCTGCAGAGGACAAAGAATGGGTGAGAACTGTAGTCTGGAAGCGTTGGATAATTTATAAGTTGTCGGTACGTCCCAAATAATAAATGCACAAGCCAAAATGATGGCCTTGACAAGAGCGTCATCAAGTTTTCATGATTCTGGATCTTGGGGAAAACTTGGATCAACTTAGCTTTCTCCTGAGTTGAGAAACTTTGACAGAATAAAGATTTATAGCTTTCCTCGATCCATTTCACTGTGATATTATGAACAAATAAAGTACCTCAGAGACAGTTGCTGGTGTTTCACCCGATCTAACTGGCAGCAGTCCACTTTTAGGCAGACTTGTGTTTGTTTCTTCTCCAAGCCAGGCTGCCTTTGGCTTACACACACCTCTTAAAAAGTTTTGTACTGTGTGTATGCCCACAGGAGTAGAATGATATTGATACAGTTTTACTGTATCAGGGAAGGACCATCTGCTTTCCCTAGCCTGCATTGTGCACACACTGAATGATACAGACCAGTGGCTGGTGTAAATCCCCATTTAATGTTATCCCCAAAAGTACCACACGGATTGTGAATGTATATTCAGTTTTTCTAATTACTGTTCAGTTGGTAAAAGCTTCCGTTCTATATTGCTGTTAAATGAATGTTGATATCAGAAATTGCTGTAGCATCTATAATATCTGATGAACTGATATTGATCAGTATGTTCCCTCCTGCTTTCAATGCATTCAGCCTGAGAGCACCGCTGGATTTAATTCCATAGCAATTAAAACACTGATTAGAAATATTTTCCTTCCTTGCGCGCAAACTAAATTCTCATTAAGAATGTGTGAGTTTATAAACCAGTGCGTTGTGGATTGTTTGTAAAAACATAAAATACACAGCAGATCTGCTGATTAAATATTAATGTGGGTGGTCAGTTGTACTCAGTGGTGCAGAGGGGACGCCTCTCCAAGTGAAAACAGCTAAAATTGTTTCCTGATGAGTAACTAAACACAATTACACTCAGTAATTCAGTTGGTAAACACTGTATTCCTTGAGCGTATGATACAGTGGAGGCTGGTAATTGTGATGCCCCACCAGAGCTTCTAAATTATGTTTTACCGTTGATTATATGGATAATTTCATGTTAACGTTTGTAGGTACCCTTGTCTGTCGTTCCTGATACTTCCTGCCCAGGTGCGTTTCCCACCTTTGTGATTGTTCACTCCACCCTATTGAGCTGCACCTACGTTTAATTGTCTTCCCCCCTCAGTGTATTTAAGCTGTTTCCATCTTTCTGTGCCAGAGAGCGTTTGAAGAACGTGCCAAGCTTCCAGCGTCCTTTTTCTTGTGTTCATTTTCCCGTGTGTCTGGGCTTGTTTGTTCCGTTCCTTCTGATTTTGTTAGCTGTGTTGGACCAGTTGTCTGCATGCTAAACCCTTTTTACCTCTAGTAAAGGCTGCCCTTTTGAACTTACTCCTTGTATCTGTATGTAGTTGTAGAAAACAATCTAATGATATGCTATCTAATGATAGCTATAATCCTCAAGTGCTGCATAATTGATTTAACTACAAACACTAAGTTTAAAAGTTTGAGAATACTGTACATACAGTGCTTAACAAATCTATTAACAATTACAGAAACATAAAAATGATTTTGGTAATTACCAATACTTTTAATTTAGGGCAGCTGTGGCATAAACCTTACATGGGGGGAGGGTCTAATAAATTTGTTAAGCAGTGTAGTTCATTAAGCTGAAAATGTAAAGACATTTTCAGAAAACATGCTATAATGTCTCAGCAGGAAAGCACAGCTGCTTTAGTTTCAGTTTTACTTTCTTAGCGTTGCTCCTGCCTGCTTACTGTCATGATTTATGTTATTAGCAATGCTTCAAGTTTTCTTTTAATATGAGCCAAAATGTCAGCTGTGAAAAACCGAGCTTACACCGACTCTGTGTTGTGAGTTGTGAATCTTTCCATTACTCAGATGCAGAGTGTTGCTGGATGCAGTCTGTAGCGATGTGTAGGGAAAATACAAGCCAACTCTATATCCACATTGATGGCAGTTCTGCAGAGGTTTCAGCACATTTAAGAAAATATTACAATAAGGTGCAAGTCCTGAGTCAAAAAAACAAAACAAAAAAAAAGAACAAAACCCTGTCCACAGTATTTAGCTCACTGGATGACATAAGTGTACTAAGAGATTACAGAACAGTTTCATGGACTCTTCTACTGAGCAACCATGCAAGTATACACTTCACAGACTGACAGTCACTTGCTGTGTTTCTCAAATCATGTACTTCCTTGCATGAGTGCTGTTTTAAGTGCTCAAGAGCTTTGGCACTATAAAGTACTGCTACATGAAGCGGACTACAAGTACTCACATGATGTACTCACAACGGTCAAAAGGTTGAGTGTGAATCATACATTTCTTTCTTTCAATGGTTACCATCTTGGTTATGCAGTGCAAAGAGAAAGGGCACATCATCAGTTGATGATGCTAATGCTAAGTAACAGCGGGAGATTTTTTTTTCAGGCATTAAAAACCACACTTTACATGTGTTCTTGTTTAGTGCTGACAGCACTGTGCAAAAATCTTGAGCTACTCCTCGTTTTTTAAAATATTTTGCTTCCAAGGAGCCAGAATTTCTTGTCATTTGAGCAATAGTTCCCCAGGCTTTATTAAGGTCTTTCAGAATTTTCTTTGGACATTGGCTGCTTTTTTTTCAGTAATTTTCAAGGCACCTAACTCAAGAGATGAACCAGTGAACCAGTGAACCAGCAGCCTGTTGTAAAACCACATCATTTGTTTTCATTTCTTTAGTTGAATCTACAAAAAACATGGGATGACAGTTTGGCAGGCATAAAATAGCATTTTTGCACCAATAAGGCAACTCTAAATGTTATTAGCTGAAAAGCTGGCATATCTCAGCCTGGTGTGCTATGTGTCCTTTAAAAAAAATGAGAAAACTGTACAAGTGGAGGAAAAAAGAAGATGGGTCAGACCTAGAAAGCTATCTTTGTTACAGTTTCATGAACGAGGGAACAATCAAAACCTCACCAATACTGTCTTTAAAGTCAGATGGCAAATTTTAACACAGCACAACAAAAGGGTCCTGCTAGAAACAGAGAAATAATATAATGGAACTGTAAATTTACAAAGTTGAGGATGCCACTGGTTGATTTAAATAAATCAAACTTTAACGTAACTTCATTCTTTCCTTGCTAAAGGTTCATGAACTCCAAACCTCTCTGGCACTGTGAGAAGAAACTCCAGCCAACACACAAGCATCCTCAAGGAAACGACATGACAAGCCTGAAAACTATGCAAGACGTCTTCTGACAACTACAACTGAGGGGATGAGGGTTTGGACACGTGTCAGCCAAAAAAGAGACAGCAGATGGATGAAGTGCAGAGACTTTCGCCTCTATCGGAGCCAGGATAGGACAGTACTCTTCTATGACTTTATTACATATTTGGAAGAAACCCACTTTCTTTCTGCTTGCTGATACATTACCCTCTGGCTGTGTTTATGTTTTAGTATTTACTGTCCAGTTGAGCATTGCAAGGCCTGATCCCACAGTCAGCATCAACTACAGACCAGCTGGTACCACAGCCTTAAATAATGGGATCTCATATACTGTGAGTGATGTCTACAAAACCAGGGTGATGTAGTTCTGAACAACTGGGGGAAGACATGCACGGTTTTATGAAGAGACATAAAAAACCAAACAGAGAAATGCAGCTGGGCATTTAGATACTATTGCAAAGCTGGAAAATAAACATGTCTGTTTTCACTTTTTTGCAACTTTTGTATGTAAATGTAATCATTTAACTGCATACCAACTTATATTTTTATATTCTCTCATCTCCTTCCCTTTAGTAGCTACAAAGAAATACCACAAATGACATGGAATATTACTTGATACTATATAACCATCTTTTTTCTTCAGGTTTTCTCACGTTTTTGTTTCCCAAAAGATAATTATGTTACATCTGTGATGTTGCTGCACATTATCCATGTACGTTTTCTCAAAATACTGCATATAATTAGAACATCTAGTGATGACAGCAGAATGATGTCACATTATTTTATTTTTTATCAGATTTATCTATACGCATCTTATCCATAGTGTCTTTTCTTATTTGGATGATCACGTTCAGAATTGCATTTCACGCCTCATTTAACCTGAAACTTTCTCCATTATATACTGTATTTCAAACTGCAGTTAACTAAAATTATACATTGCAAAGTACACTGCACTCCCTATTTCCAAAAACCACCAAATCAGGCAGTGTAACAGGAACCAGCAAGGGTGACATCAGGTCAGTATCTTACCCTTGCTCCTGGGGGACCATCTCTACCAGGCGAGCCAGGACTTCCAGGAACTCCCTAAGAAAAACACAAACATAGGAGTTTGAATTACTGAGACAATACAGACTGAGGCTGACTGGCAGTAAAGCCATCAGCTGGACATCTCTGGATGAATGATGACAGGTGGATATTCCTCATAATAGAACATTTATGTCATAGAAAATGAATGTTTTAAAGGGTTTCATGTTCAAATTTGTGCAGCTGAATAGTTATTATTTCCTTGCAGTTTCCTTGGTTCTTGCTGAGCTGATATGGGCAGGAAACCACATGCTGTAGGGCACCTAAATCAGCCCCTAAAATCAGAGTTTTTTTTAAACATGTGAATTCATTAGATTATTTTTTTTTTTTTACCACTACAGCCCAGTCAATTTTACAAGGTGTTTTACCTGCCGAATCACGTACAGTATAACAAGAAAATTCTTTATCCGTAAATGTCTCATAATAATTAAAATACGTACAGGCGTGCTACCAAAGGTCAGAACAGCTGAGGATTTGCTATCTTGCTCAACGATGCTTTGACAGCAGTGGACATAAATCTGATTTATAAAAAGAACCAGCTTTTAACCCTCTGGACACAGACAGTCTTTATATCAGCAGTCGACCCCGCTGCTCCATCTCCTGCCCCATTTCCCCTTCATCCGTCTCTCCGCAGGTCAGTGCACACGCAGCCAATTCCAAAATGCGGCCACGGACTATGTTCTGAGGTGATTTATCTCCGCACTTCAGTATTAGTGGAGAACTCATAAAACAGGACAGTTAACGCCGTTAAAGGTTCTACAAATTACAGGATGGGGTCGTGGAGGACAGGACTCTTATGATTAATGATGTGCCGCTGTTCAGATGTTGGCTGATGTGCATTCTCCCATGACATCTGCAATAACACCTCCCCTGCAACTTTGCCTCAAATATCGACAAACTTCAAGAAACACACGGAGCGAGGAAGCAAACCTCCACATCTGCACAAAACGCAAACGCCTGAGGAAATCATTGTAGACAACTGAGTCCTAAAGAAAGCAGTTATGAAAACAAGTTACAAAAGAAGAATTTTAGCCAAAAATGTTCCAAAAACATTGTAAATAAAAACAGACTCCAATAATTTAAACACTATATCAACTGAAAATGGCACAAACACTACCTATCTATGTTAAAACTGAAAAACTTCTATCAAGCCATGTAAGCTATATAAATGTTCAGGGTTCTCCTGCTGAAAAATGAATTGTCTGGATGGCTGGATATATATATATATATAATTAATTAAACCATAATGATGCCTTGACAAAAGAGCAAGTTACCCATGTCATGCACATTGACGCACCCCACTACATACTTTGGCTTTGGAAATGTGCAACCCCAGTGGTTCATTTCCTCTGTAGCCTGGAGGATCAGACATCCCTTACTTCAATAAAGAAATTTAAATTTTTAAAAGTGAGACCACAGAACAGTTTCCCCCTTTGCCTCAGTCTCTGAAATGAGCTTGGGCACAAAGAGAGTGGCATTTCTAAATGTTATTTAAACACCTTTTTTTCCCCCCCTGTATGACAAAGTTTCAGCTTGTGTTTGTGGACAGAGATTAACTCTGTTCTCAGACAGGCTTTCGGATGTCTTCCTGACCACATGCAGTGATTTCCAGTACAGATCTGTGTTGTTTTTAAAACAGTGCTGCCTGAGGTTCTGAAGATCATGGCCATTTATTACTGCTTTTAATTAATTCTGTTAAAGCTATCATGTACTCTACAAGATGAAATGCCCAAATTCTCTACAAATTTATACTGAGAACATCATTAAACTGCTGAACTACTTGTCACCACCTCCCCATTTTTACTTCTAAAAGACTGAGTCTCTCAGGCTTCTTTTATACCCAATAAAGTTACAACCTGATTAGTTCTGAGCTATTCCAGCATGCGTTTTTAGAAAAGTTTTCCAGTCTTTTTTTTTTTTTTTTTACTTTTTTCCAGACTTTTTTTGGGATGTGTTCCTGGAATAACATTAAAATTAGGCATAGATGTTTATAAAATTTAAAATTTTTCAGTTTAAAAATTTAATAGGTTGTTTTTGTACTACTACATTTAATATGGGGTCTAATTAATTTGCAAATTATGGCACTGCATACTTGTTCACTTTGTTTTTTGGGGATTTTTTTTTTTTGGAGAACATGCTTAAATCAAATCAAATTTTATTGGAAACAGTTTTATGAAATTCTCTAACTGTACTGACAGATTTAAAAAAAAAAATTTAAGTTTCAGTTACACACCAACTATGAAATATTCAGTGTTTAATTATAAAGTATTCAAATATTCCATTGTTTCTGGACAAATGCTTCATAATTCATGACACTGAGAATAAAGTGAGTGGGAAGGCTGAAGAAATTAATAATCAGAACGCGCAAGAGATTCTGATTCAACACGTTAGCCTTGGGATCATTTTGCACACACAGAAATACAATTTCCTTAGTGTCCAGCAGATAAAGGACTGACTAAGATGAGGAGGTTATGAAGGTCAACTGTATATATCAGCAGAAGATCTAGAATGAGACCAATCTGAAATTATTACACACAAAAAACAGCCCATATCCCTCTCTCAGACAAAACAAAAATTATTACTCGATAACAAACCCACACATACACTCCGATAAACAAAATGAAAGCGAGAGATGAGAGAGATGGCTACGCACACAAGCACAGTTGCTGCTGTTCATTGCGGCTGCATTTTTCATTGTCAAATTGAAACAGAGGTGGAGGGGACGCTGACGACAAGGTTACATTGTATTTACTGCAGGAAGAAATGGAGCGAGGGCGGGGTGGGGTGGGGGTGTAATTGATGCTTTAGAGTTGTGATATTCTCTGTGGTCCCTCGTATATTACAACAGGGCCCTGGAAGCTACATTATTCCCCCACTGAGCCACACACACCCATTCATATTCCTCCCTGTGACAAAACACATTATTACTCAGTAACATAGTGCAGCACAGGGCCGCACTGCCAGCTTTTATTAATAGGACTATGCAGGCACAGAGAGCGCCGGATAGTGCTGCATCGAGGAGCGTTGCAGCTCTCTATGAGCTCGTCTGTAGACTAGTTGTTCTCGCCTCATGAGAGTGGCTACCGTCAGTCCTCTCTTTTGAAAATCTAACCAGTAGAAACAAACTTTTTTTTTTTCCAGTGTGAACCAACTGAACTCAATTCTCTCAAAAAAATTTTTTATTTACAATTTCACAACCCACAGGACAGCAAAATAGAGGAGAATTCAAACAACAGCAGAATAACAACCAACTTTACAGCTGCTTCTGTTGGAAACATCTGCAGCAACACCAAACACTACAGTACACCCATCCAACTGAGCCTTATCATAACTGCAAAAATTAAAAAAACAGCTCTTATATTAAAGATCCTGTTAAGTGTCATTAATCAGCGTGTCTACCCAGGCTTTACTTGACCACTGAGAATTATTAAAGCAGAACTATTGTGCTGCAGCACAGAATAAAATCGAATGATTCAACTGTTGAAGGAAACCATCAGAAAATCACCATCCCATCATAGAACAGTGTGCTCTGGTGGCAGATCGATGTACGAGTGTGACATGATCAGTGGGAAGATGGGAGCAGTGACTGTAACAAATTGTGCTCAGTGATGTAAAAAAATAAAAAAATAAAAAATATGAGTGCTCGCTGCTGAAGCCATCTCTCAAATCAAAACTTTTGCACTGTCAGCTCCACATGGAGAGCTCGAGTGCAGCTGGTTGTAATGAATTTAAGATGAGTTTTATCCACTTACTCTCTGAAATTCCTTATCCGCGTAAACTGTTGTAGTAGATTATCCCAAGATATGGTGTGCAAAGACACAACCCCCTGTAACTGTTATTTTATGTGCTAACCAATGACACTAATAAATTATGCTAATACTGCTAATACTATTACTGCAAACGCTGATGCATGTAGATAAATACTATATGTCTGAAAGGGTTCCTGGCCACTTCAAATATCAATGTATTTTCTCAGAGTCTCCCAGTTGGAAGACTAAAGGCATTATCTTGTTCTTTTTCCAGTTCATAAGTTTGATAAAAGCCACTATTTCTACAACAGGCAGGCCTGCACAGTGTGGGGCGGATAGTGCTGCGTCAGGAGCTACTTTAGCTCAGTGTGAATAAGCATGTGGAAGTGAAAAAGAACTTTCAGGACTCTTGCCTCCTGTTTTCTTCACTTTCAAACAAAGTAAGTTCAGCAAACCTGCGAGGTTCACTGAAACGCACGCACACCATCGGTTATTATTTTTCTGTTTGTCAGCTAAGACAGAAAAACGAACTCAGAAAAAGTAAGAAAATTATCTGTCAGGGAGCACTTATACAATAATGAAACTCTTTACTCTCTGCAGACTCTTAAATGATTCATTAAATATTTAAACAGTCTAGCTGGAAAATAGCAGAGATTCAAACTCAAGCTCAGCTTTCACACCCATTATTCACCCTCAGTTTTTTTTTTCACTTAATTACACTGATTAGTTCTCTTTTCAAGACTCTTGGGTGTATATTACCTTTGCTGGGGACATCAATCTGTTTACACTGTCACATTGTTAAGACTTATTTCCCTTTGGAGGCTAAATACCAAGTCCTTATATTATAAAGCATTAAATTTTGTGGTGAAAACTTGTTCTGAGGTTATAGTAAGGTGAGGTTTAGGGAGGTTAAGTTACCAGGAAATGAGTTAGTATGAGCAATGTCCACTGAAGTGATGAAGACACTGTGAATTTCTGTTTTGGGCTCATGACCTTCCACAATGACTACCTAAATTGAACCTGAGCACAGGTTTAATTACACAGAATAACTATTTTTACAGTTTATCATTAAGAGAAATTCAAGATTAGGAGAAAGAAACTGTCACTGTTATTACAGCAGACACATCAATTACAAAGTCTTGCTTGAAAAATAAGCACCTCCTGGTACACAGTTACTAAAACAATGACTGTGTCTTTGCTGATGTCCGGGGCTCCCAGGAGAACGCCATTAAATTAATTCAGTATTACTTTGGATTGGTTCACTGCAGAATAATGGAGACGCCTGTGATGATTATTCACATCTCAGTGATTCCATTAGACTACTCCATGTCTGTGTGCATGTGTGTGCTAGCAGTACACGCACGCACACATGCACGCACGCAGGGCAACATGATAATTTAAACAGCCACAGCATTAAAACCACTAACCTCTGACATTAGGAACAGATCCTTCCAGTCTTGTAAGTTGGATCTGACATGTTATTCCAGCATATCCCACAGATGCTCAGTCTGAGATTAGGGAAATATGATGGGCAAGTCTTCACCTTAAACCTTCTGTCACACCATTCCTAAGAAAATTTTGCATAGTTGCAAGCTCCCGTCCGACAGCTGTCAGGGTATACTTCTGCCATGAAACTGGGGTTCATTGTTCGGCAGCAACGTTTAGGTCGAGCAAAAGTAACGCACAAATAAAGTTTCCCAGCAGAATATTGCCCAGGGCCTCATGCTGCCTCCACCGGCTTATCTCTTTCCCATAGTACATCTTGTTCTCATCTCTTTGCTAGGTAAACAAAACACACCCATGTGACTGTCTACATGATGTAAAAGAAAATGTCATCAGACCAGATTAGACTTCTGGTACTCCTGTGCATGCGGTGGACAATAGGCACTAGTAATCTACAATGCACTCAGTGTTCTGACATAATCTGCAAATTATTTTTTTTAATGATTTATTGGACACCATACAGGGAGTTCTGGGCACCCATAACCCTGTTGATTCACTGGTTCTCCTTCCTTGGACCACAATTGGCAGGTATTGTATTGAAAACCCTCACAAGAGCTGCAGTTTGGAGATGCTCTGACCCAGTTACTGAGCTGTTATAATTCAGCCCTTGGAAAAGTTGCAGAGATCTTCACACTTGGATATTTACCTTAGTTTCAAAACATCACCTTTAAGAGCTGCTATTCACTTGCTGTCTAATGTGCCCAGCCCCTGTAACAAGTTAATCAGAGTTAATCACGCTCCTCTCCGCCCCTCACTTCTCTCCCACTCATTTAAATAGTGTAATTATGAAACTATTAGGAGCAGCATAGCAACTGTATCTACAACTGCATAAATTAAGCCATAGTAGATAGTTTGCCCTGTCCGCACTGGCCTAGCAATCGTGCCACCAATATTGGCTATGCAAACTGGTGTACAAGACATTTATCCAACATCTTTTTTTTCCCTTTTTACTTAACTTCATGTGTTTTACTTTTAAAATTTAATCCACAAGAAAATGAATTTCTGAGTCCCACAGTAGATATTTACTAGTAAAAAGGAATCTAAGATTTTTAGAGAGATTTAATAACTTTGGTATGACATTTTATCTCTAACAGGTCATCTGTTAAAGTTTCAGAGACATGACACTAACTTTCACAACAAAAGAATTTAGACAGAAAGGGTAAAGTCCATGTCGGCCCCGGTAAGAATGGTCTAAAGTATTAAGAAAACAAGAAAAATAATGAAAAAAATTGATTGAAGTCACAGAAATATGCTTTTATAGAGTAACATGACTCATTTCTGTGAGCCTGCAGGTTCACGGCACCTTTTAATGGATGTAGAATTCATTTCAATTCTGCACACATACACACAAAGCAGAACAATATATAGATACACACACACACACCCACAGCTGGGTATACCTAATAGTTCTTAACTCCTATAAGTATGACAAAAACACAGGAAGAAAGCACTGTGTTTTGGGCAGGTTGGAAAATAATTCTCTCTCCGGGTTCTACTTTGTAATGGCGGGAATCATATCAGCATCCCACTGCTATGTTTTACAACAGTGACCATTTTTGGGAAATGTTCTTACCATTGGACCGGCAGGGCCGATCTCTCCTCTCTCTCCCTTCTCCCCAGAAGCACCCTGTAAAACAAACAATGTCATTGCTGCTGGGCTGGACTCATGGGCCTCGTGATAGCCATGGACTGGAAAAGCCAACATCAGTTATCTTAATAAGATGCCGGGCCATTTCTTTGGACAAGATCCGAGAAATGTCTGGAAGTCTATTTGAGGCATATGTCAACATTTGTCCGTTCACATTGGCAGGTGGTAGACAGCTTAACATAAAGTCCAGTCATAATTGTGCACATTTGCTGGAAAAAGGTGGGAACAAAGCTGCAAAAAGCACACGTCCAGTGACTGTTTATTTTATCATAATTCAATGTAAGTGCTGCTTGGGAATAACAAAACTTGATATGTCACTTGATCCCAAAATGTTTTATTTAAAAAAAAAAAAAAGTTTTTTGGGGGCAATATTACAAACACAGATTGTTCTTAGAATTATTATTATTATTACTGAAATTATGCTAATTTCAATGCTAAAGCCATTGTGGAAAAAATATAAAACGTGGCACTGCACTCTTAAAAATATGATGTTACAACAGTACAGTCTTACCGGAGGTCCCTGAATGGAGAGCCCACTGGGTCCTTGAGGACCAGGCGGTCCTGAAGGTCCAGAAGGGCCAATTTCTCCTACAGGCCCTTGAGGTCCCTGTGAAAACAACACAATGTGGAAGCAAAGTAGCAACTTTAAGCTACATATAGTAACATTGTACAGAAAGAGAAACCCTGTGATTCTTAAGTGTGACCCTCTTTTGAGGATGAAATGTTTCTGTACTTACTCCCTGGAATCTGGAATGGCAGAGTTTACAAGTGCAGAACATGACTGCATAGTCAGCAATAAGCATAAAAAAAGTGTGCTAAGCATGAAAGCCTTTTACATCAATTTAAGCATCTGTAGCATCTCCTGATGTGAGAGTCTCTGTTGGAGAGATAAAGGAACTGGTCTGGGTCAAGCTCGGAAGTTTATTTTCATATACAAGGCTAAAACCCCGCAAACGCTTCATGGCTTTGTAAAACCGGCTAAATGTTAAAAGGGACACAATCACAGAGTTGGCAAAAACTGAAAGAATGTTTAACAGTTTTTTTGCAGCTCTTTTCATTGGTGAGTATGTGTTACAGACCGAGTTCCTGCAATGGGAGTCAGAAAAGAGAAATTCCTGCAAACCACGACTGATTTGCAGTGTTCGTGGCTTGTTGGCTCAGCAGCAGCAGTAGCCAAAGTAATCTTCACTCCGGCTGTATTTATTGTTTTAAAGTTCAGCCTTAGAGGTAGTGGGGTCATGGTTGCCTTATCGATGCACACAATCAAAAGAAAGCATGGATCAGAAATACGTGAGTGGGGAGGAAATAAAAACAAACAGAGTGAAATGTGTTATCGCATATTTAGCTTAATATTATTTTTTTTTTAAATATGGCATTAATTAAATTACTTTATTTTGTTAACTTAAAAAATATTTTGCATTTATCTGTGCTTATTCTGTATTAAGTAATTTACCAAAATTAATCAGTGACATTGAAAAAAGGAGTTCAGAGAGGAGCATACTGATGATGCAGATGTATGAATGCTGCTGGGGGGTTCCCATGATGCACTGAGTGTTTCTTTTCATTGACTTCTTTTTACTCTGCTTATACTCCACTCTGAATTTAATCACTAGTTATTATTAATCTCTGGCTCTCTTCCACAGTGTGTCTTTTGTCCTGTCTCTCTCCCCTCAACCCCAGCCAGTCATGGCAGATGACTGCCCCTCCCTGAGCCTGGTTCTTCTGAAGATTTCTTCCTGTTAAAAGGGAGTTTTTCCTTCCCACTGTCACCAAGTGCTTGATCATAGGAGGTCGTTTAGACTGTTGGGTTTTCTCTGTAATCATTGTAGGGTCTCTACCTTACAGAATAAAGAGCCTTGAGGCTACTTTTTAAGTCACTTCTTAAAACCCACCTTTTTTCATTGGCAACTGTTTGAGAGTTGACTTTTATTGACTTTTACGCATTTGTTTTACTTATCAATTCTAATTATGTTTAATGTTTTTAATGCTTTCATATTTTATTGTGTTTTAATTAGGGGTGGGACTTTAACGCGTTAATTTCGATTAATTAATTACGGGGAAATTAATGCGTTAAAATTTTTAACGCATTTTAATCGCACTTTGCACCGTGGAACGTTTCTCAGTGCGCGAGTTCCCGGCTTACAGATTATATCGACGCACAATGTCCAAATTAGGGGCCGCATCCTGTGAAGGACCCGGCCCACGTCTTTCGCAGCCCACGAACACCACAAAGGCCGGAAGTGAGCAGCTAGCCTTCATATCAGCTGCCGTCACCTCTGCGTAGCTCATGTCGCCTAGCAACGTGAGTGCGAAGCACAGCTGTGTAAAAGCAGCTGTTAAACGGAGAACGAACTTTTTCTCCTTTTTGTGCTTTAATTTTAAGTCTTTAATTCAAAATAAGCTGTTAAAACAAGCATAACACATTTCACCATCAAGGAATACAGCTGAGCTAATGATTAATTTCCAACTATATTAAGTGAGACATTAATGTAGAATAAAACTATCCAGTTATGATGCTTAACTTTAATTTCAGGAGTTTGCTTATCACAGGAGCACTTCCACCCTTCATTGGTCTGTGCAGTAGACTGGTGGGAAAATAAACAAAACTTTGAAGTTTAAGCTTATATATATTGATTCATTCATCAACTAAACTTAAATTAATATTTCTCATGTCAGATATTGAAATGCGATTAAAATGCGATTAATTTCGATTAATTAATTACAAAGCTTGTAATTAATTCGATTAATTTTTTTAATCGAGTCCCACCCCTAGTTTTAATGTTAAGCACTTTGGTCAGCACTTGCTGTTTTTAAAGTGCTATATAAATAAAGTTGGCTTGGCTTGGCTACTCTTTGTTGTGATTTGGCGCTATAAATATAAAATTGAATTGAACTGAAATGCTGACAGGCATACAACACTATGCAAAAGTCTTGAGTCACCCTTCATTTCTTTATATTTTGCTAGGAAAATGTTAAAAAGATGCAGCAATTTATTAAAACATGTACACATGAAAATATAGTACAATGCTAACAAGCTTGAAAGTCAATATTTGGTGTCACCACCTTTATTCTTCAACAAAGCCTAAACTCTCTTCGGCAGCTTTCTTGTCATTTCTCTAAGTAGTCTACAGGAATGGTTTTCCAGGCTTCTTGAAGGACATTCAAAGCTCTTCTTTGGATGTTGGCTGCCTTTTGTTCTATTCTCTGTCAAAATGATCCCACACTGCTTCAGTAATGTTGAGGTCCGGGCTCTGAGGAGGCCAATCCATGACTGATAGTGTTCCATTGTGTGTCTTTCTATCCAGGTATGTTTGTATCCAGGTATCATTGTCAGCTGAAGAATGAAGCTGTTGCCAATCAGATGCTTTCCAGATGGTATTTCATGGATCAAAATCTGACTGTACTTCTCTGAATTCATAATTCCATCAATTTTGGCAAGATCTCCAACACCACTGGCTGAAATGCAGCCCCAAACCATGACAGAGCCTCTGCCATGTTGTACAAATGGCTGTAGATACTCATTGTTGTGTCCCACTCTTGACTTCCTTCACACATAATAACCACTGATTTTCAGTACAGTTCTTTTGTAATGTGGCAGACCTCAGCCTTCCCTCCCTGTTTCCCTTCCTTAAAAATGGCTTCTTGTCAGCCACCCTTCCACTGAGACCATTTCTGATGAGCTTCAATGAACAGTAGATGGATCAATGAAGGGCCAGATGCATCTCTCAGGTCCTGTGTCAGCTCTTTGGTGGATTTTTTCCTATTTCTAAAGTGCATAGCTTTCAGATACTGTTCATCTGTTGTACTGTAGATAGTTTTTAGCCCTAACACTGCTTCTTTTGCCCTCCCCCTGTCCAGTTTCCTCAGTTTTTTACTTTAACCTCTTAACTGGCCACGTCCTGTCCGCGGGACTTATGTAGTTCATTTTATATAGCAAACTAGACCCTCTTATTTTGACTGACACCTCATTCGTCCATATAAAATTCACTTCATACGTCCCGCAGACGGGACGTGGCCAGTTAACAGGCTACGAAATGGGTTTTCCAGAGCAAATAATAACCAGAGGATGTTATGTAGTTTTTTCAGGTGATTTTGGTGCTGCCAGTTAACAAGTACAATATGCTTAATTTTCAGCTAATAGCTCTTTGGGAATCACCTTCATGGTGCAAAAATACTCTTTTTGGCCTGTTAAACTGTGTTATTTTTGGCTTTTTTCATAGATTCAACTTAAAAAATGCAAACAAATTACACATTATTGCAGCAGGGTGCTAGTAACAGTGCCTAAATATACAATTTAAAACTTGTTATTTGCTAAGTTGTGTGTTCCATATAGACACAACTCTTGTTCATCCCTTGAGTTTGGTGCCTTTTTTATACTTCAGTGATTCATAAAACAATGTTAACAACAAAAAACATTCCTCTGGAAAGGGTCAGGTACAAGGACTGGACTGAAAATGAGTGAAAAAAGCAGCTAATGTCCAACAAAAATTTTGAAAGACCTTCAGGAAGCCTGGAGAACTAATGCTGGCTATACAGTAGATAGTCTGGCTTCCTGTAAGCAAAATATAAAGAAATAAGGGGTAGCTGAAGACTTTTGTATAGTACTGTATATTAATATTCTCTACTCTGTGTGTGTGCCTGTGCCAGCAGTAAACCACACTCACCTCATAGCTAACATAATTACACCCATCAAACATATTATACACAGTCAGTACTGGGTAAACTTCACATGACACCGATCCTTTCTTTGATTTCTTCGAGGGAAAATGTGCTAACTTTTAACCTCTGGGTGGGCCACTTCATGCATCACACTCGATACACTGTCACTCAACTAAAAAAAAAAAAGCAGGACATATGGTTGCAATATACAGGCCTATTTTCTTGAATGACAGTCCTGTGTGTTTCAGCACAAGTGGCAGCATCAATGTTGCCTCCTTCAAAGAACAAAAAGCATCAGAACTTGTTTTTCTAAGATTAAATTCCACTCATGGGAACTGAGCTTTGGCTCTGAGAAATTTCCACCAGTATCAGGATCTGTAGGGACCGCTACAGCTGGATGCTTTGTAACAGTTTGGAACAGACTGCCATGCCAAAACTATAGCAGATCCGAGCATCACAGGCAGTCCTACATTAAGAGTCGTAAACAGAATTTGCTGGAGTATTATAACAAGATGCTGATGGTGGCGACTGGAGGTAAACTAGACAACTGATATGTACCCTTGCAAATATCCACTTCCTTTAGACCAAAGGTACGTGACATCCAGCCTGAAGGATGAAGTGGGCAGCTGTTGAGGCTATTTCAAAGTCAGATATTTGACACTTTTATCATTCAGTTAGTATGTTAAACAGAAGATGATAGTTACTTTATTCTTGGATACAAAGGAGTGGACCAGCATGTGCAGAAAAAAATATTGTGGGCATCTCAATAATTTTATTAAACAGAATGAGATAAGCTCACTGCCATTTGCAAACTGACCCATCTTCATTTCCCTCACGCAGAGTTCAGTCTGACTGAACTGTGACAGGTCAAATCATGAGGCTTTATTAAAGGGGTTAAGTGTCATCCAAGAAATATATAGCAATGTTCAAGCCTCAATTTAGTCATCTATAAAATCATGGAAATGATGGAAGTTTATGCCGGCAGCCATACTGGCAACATTTCCCACTTGCTTCTTGCCACAGCACAAACCAAAATTTAGCCTGGCAAAATCCAGTCTCAAAGCTATTTTTAACTCTTGCAGCAATTCTACTCCCCCATTGTGGAACATGCTACATGCCTCAACCATGTGAAATATTGAAAGTGCTTAAGACTTTTGCAGAACAATAAAGTGTCCTAGAGTTTAAGCGCATTTTACCAACCGTCACTCCTGGCTCGCCTCTGTCTCCCCTGGCTCCTCGTATGCCTGGACCACCCTGAAACAAACACCGGACACACATGGTAACAACAGAAAAAAAAAGAAAATCAAGGTTTGTGAGAGTGCAAGTTTATAAAGGCTTTCTCTCAAACATAGAAACTGGGGTTTATATTGAAAAATATAAAAGCGGAATGCCACGTGTCTTTCATATGAATGAGCCTCGTGGACAGAAGCCAGCGCTGATCGTAATGCTGTAAACTGCCCCTGTGAGCTCTAAACTTTATTACGCTGCATCTGTGACTAACAGCGAGAATCTGAACCGTAAACCTTGGGCTGACCCCTCAAGACTCGAGGTTTATCCAGGGACAAACAACACACATCTGTTAATCATTGGCCCATTTGGGATATATCCTCTTCCTGTGTTTGCTTAAATAGGTCTCCCTGGGAACCTGGGGGCAACTAGGTAGTTCCTGAAGTATTTAGCCAAAGGGGACAAGGAAAGGGAGGAATATCAGAGGAGACATGTAGATGTGTTAAAAGCAGGAGGTAAGCCATTATGGGTGGATTATACTGTACTAGCTTGTCTCTCTCCCTTTTTTTTAATCTCAGCTTGGCAGATAACACTGGCATCATTCTCTCTCTTTTTTTAATAATTTATATCAATAAGAAGTCAAAACTATCAGTTTGCTTTAATGGCCCCTGGGAAGACATAGGATCCATTGTCTCTTTCAGATGTGGTGTTTTGACTAACATAAAATGATCAGGAATCTAAACACAACTTTTTTATGGTCAGTTTCTACTCTTGCCACTGCTTCACACTGTTAGTATAGGCTGCGATTCTTCCAAGTGTATCTTGCATAACACCCGCATGTATTTTGAAATAGTGCTCTCTGCAGTGATTCCTCCTCTCTGAGCTCATCTCGGATTATTTAGCTATAAAAGTAAAGGAACAAAATTTACAGTCCTCAGCCAGTTTTTAAAAAAATTAAAGTTCTCTGAAAGCGAATGTAACAGCGATTCAACCAGATCAGAAGGGTCTATTCCAGTGTTTAAGTATTTTTAGCACAATAGTCCTTGATGTGGAGGAATACTGTCTGTGAGACAGCCAAATGGTTGTTACTGGGCCACATCTCCAGTAACAAAAAAAAAAAACCTACAGATGGCAGCCAATATGTTAACATGAAGCTTTGTGTTGGCATCTTTATTTTGTCACATAAGACAGGAATGATTACAGTGACTGATGACCCGTAGGGATATTTTGGAATACTTTGATTAGGTGGTGAAATGTTTATTTATATTTAAAAGACAGACTCACATGCACGCATGCGCGCACACACACACACACACCACAACTGTGCCTTTGTAAATGAACACCAGGGGAAGACATGTTATTTAAAATGATCGAGCACGCTCATCAATTTAAAAATCTATCTCTGTTGTTTTTAATGGATTCTTCTAAACAATCAGAGCACTTGATGGAGGCAGGGAAAAACCTGCAGAGAAACTAAAATGAGCTTCCAACAGCAGCAGTACATGCAATTATACTTGGATTTTTCCATGGGACTTTAATGAATGTGGAAAAAACACAGCAATTATTGTTAGCAATTTTATGCTGGAGGAAAATTTACATTTTTTAAACAATGCTTGGATCTCAAACAGCATGGGCACTATTCAGTTTAAACAAACAGACATGGCAGGTTGAGCATGCCTTGTTTTCCTTATTTTTAGATTGATTGTTGACTGATGTTCGGCGTTGAGTTGAGTCTGTGCCAAATCAGACAGCACAGATTGCAGTTCAGCTGAGGCAATCAATAGTATTTGAAACGCTGAAAAGTGAAGAGGTCTGCTGCTGTGCGAAGCAGGAAAAGACATACATCTGGCAGTGAATGCAAACAGAAAAATAACTCTCGGAAGAAAGCCTCAGCGTTGTTTTGAGTTATTACTTCCATAGTCTGCATGCTGGAGAAATACAACAGAGAAAAAGCGCATGCTTTTTTTATTACAAAAACTTTCTAACAACTGGTCTTTAAGAAAGGACTGTTTTGAAGACAAATGCATGCTCAGATTTCAGCTATTACAGTTTCTTAATGAGCTTTAATAATTCTTTCTCATTTGCCTCCTTGTTGTCTTTTCATTACGTTATTCTGACAAATTAATTATTGGAACTTGTGCAATAGACTGTACCAGTGTGCAACACCCTGAACCTCTGGGCGACCACTTTCGATCAAAAGAAAACTGCACGCGATTCTTGATGGGAGGCAACCCGTTCCTAAACAACCGTGCTCTGCCTTGAACTAATTACAGTCACTCTCAGACACATTAGAAACGGGTGGCAAATAACAGACAGATTGCCAACCTGTTGCAACTAATCTGAGTCAGCCTGCAAGGCTATGCAACTTGTCTCCTTGCAAGAGAAGATTGACTCAACAGGTTGCCCACTGGTTGCATTCTAGTTATATTCCCATTTAAATTCAAGGTTGCTGAACACCTGTGTCATTCTGCAGTTAAATTGCTGTCCTGCAGCAACTGTGTCACTATTTGTGAAGGAATTTCTGAATATCTGTTTCGAGTGTATGAGGTTCTGGCTGGACTTTGAGTGTAAGTAGTTAATGTGAATTCCTGTTTAGCATAAATGTGTATATAGACAGCAACAGATTTACGATTTTCCCCAACTTATCACAAACAGACTGAATGTAATTGACCCCATTCAGTCGCAAACTGAGAGCAGACTCTTGATGCACCAAAGTCGCTTTGAAGATGGCAACTGACTGCAAGTGGTTGCAGACCTGTTCGCCATCTTCGAAGAAACCATTTCAAAGGCAACAAGACTGCAAGTTCATTGCACATGGTCACATTAATTTAGGTTGTTTGTTTTCCCTAATGTGGGACACTGTATCAGGAATCTACCTAATACAGCTTTAGTCACACTCCTGCAGCACAACAACAACAAAACAGTAAATCTCTCTTTTCACATTCTCTTGTGACTTTTCCTGCCTGAAGTAAGCTCATCTTCCACAGGAGGTAATATGTACGTGTATCAACCATTATATTGTTTTTAACAAGGGAAGTGGTACTGATTTTTCATCCTTCCTCAAACTCCCACTGACTACAGTGTAAGTTTTAGCACAAAAGTAGCTATGATCCTGCCATTAAACCATTCATCTCTTCCCATAGTCTGCAGTTAAAATGTGATTTAAGAAGCCCATTCAATGTGGGCGAGAGTAACCGACACAGGCAGAGCGACAGAAACAGGCACAGAGAGGCATAAAACGATAATAAAGCGAGAGAAAGAGCCCCGGGCAGGAGGAGGAGGTAAAATAAATAAAACAGAGAAAAGGAAAGAGAAAAACAATGAAAAGCTAGAAGCTAAGGTATTTTCTATGCTACATTGATCTGTGGTTTTGGGGAAAACAGAAAAAAAACAGAGGAGGCAGCAGAGGCTGTGTATAGAAAACATAAAAGGAACACAGAAAACAATATGTAGTCCTAAATATTGTATGAGAAATTTCACTTCTTAGGTAGTTTCCCCATAAAACGCGAATATTTAATACAACATAGAGCTTGCCTCTGCAATAGAAATGGAGCCTTAACAAATCAAGAAGGGGAGGGCTGTGACCTGTGGATATAACCCTACCGATGAGAAAGTAGATCTGGCTAAACGAACAAGGAAAAAAGAAATGGGGAGAATTGTGCTTGGCTGTGATAAATGGAATCGCCCAATAATTACTTTCTCAAACTATACCAGTGTGGACCCCCCCCCCCCAGTACCCAAAGGTGCCGACAAAGACAAAGACAGAGAACTTAAGAGGCGATAGTGCAAATGAAAGTGGTGAAGAGAGAAAAAGAAGAATTTAGACAAAAAGTCTCAGGCTGCAAATGAGCTCATTTAGTCGCTCTCATCGCCTCTTTTCTTCTGGTTCAACCTGCGACTGCGTGAGAGAAATACAGCTGCTCAGCATGCACACCCTAACTCTTTCTAACATTCAGCCACCCCAGTGAAATGCCACTGAGATATGAAAAAGTGTGTTCAGGCATTAATTGATGAGAAGAGTGTATGTTACAAAACAGTGGGTAGACTTAGCCTTTGATATCATGTCCTTTTGTGCTTCTGGACACATTTACTCTTGTAAATAGCTTATTTACATTGTTATATATTATACATCTAGATATCTTTTGCTATGGTTGTTGTGATTTTGTCATAGACTGTATATAAAAAGACAGACCGGGCTCCTGTGTTTGAACTGTGAAGCCAATGCGTAAGTGCCTTAAAACTTTATTCCTTCTAATGGCCAGCAGGGGGTGACTCCTTTGGTTGCAAAAGAAGTATGATTATACAGAAGTCTATGAGAACGTGATCCTACGGTACCCTCGGTCTCTGACCCCGGTAAACGCTTTCCTCAAACATTTAAGGTCTCAGACTGTAATTTGATGTCTTAAATTTTAATCCTATGCAGAGTAAAATGGACAATAAAATAAGGCAGACTCTAAGATTGGCCTTGAAAAAAAGCACTGACCTGAACTGAAATTAATTCAGTTGATTTATGTTCATATTTAACTTTCAAAATGTTGGCTTGAGTTTGACATCACGAGAAGCATCCAGTATTGACCATCCAAACACTTTTCTGTGGAAACCGCTAGTTGATGAGTCTTGAGAGACTAGATAAAGCGAATAAGTAATTGATCTAAAGGAAGAGGGAAATTAATAAGAAGACTGAGGTATGAAAAACAGTTTCTAAGGCTGCAGAGGAGAGGGAAAAGCACAAAGGAAAGGAAACATTCAAAGGGTTTCCACATCAGAGAGATTGTTCATAAAAGGCTAAATATGAGCCTAAGTAACTACATTAAAGAATAAATGCATATAAATAAATATCTTCTTACAGGTGGTCCAGAGGGTCCTGGTGGTCCTTTACTGTCCTGAGAGCAGGTGCAGGCATGGGGCATGGGAGGGCACTGCTCTTCAACTCTCTGAAAATAGACATGCACAGAATGAGTGTGCGATTCCTTTGGTCAATATTCAGGTCAGGCATGAGCTGCACTAAAAACACTAATAAGCAGGCTTTGACTTTGAAAAAAAAAGATAATACTTGTAAAACATGTCATCATTGGCCAACTCGTCTTAGATGGTTGGATCTGTGTTAAACTTACAGCACAGTAAAACTAATGTTTTTGCCTGGTCACCTTGACACTAATAAACTTTTAAATGATTTATTAACTCATAGCATAAACCTGCAGTTCTTGGGTCAATGAAGCCAGTTAAATATATATTTTTCCTCATAGAAAAACCTATCTTTCATCTTAAGAAGAACTAATTTTGCAATTATAGAGAAACAATGAATTAATATCTTCAGTTTAAATGGAGCAAAATCTGTTTTCGTTATAATTAGTGCATACTGTAAATGCAAACAATGTCCTTACTTAGTGCATTTACAGTGTATCACAAAAGTGAGTACACCCCTCACATTTCTGCAGATATTTAATTATATCTTTTCATGGGACAACACTGACAAAATGACACTTTGACACAATGAAAAGTAGTCTGTGTGCAGCTTATATAACAGTGTAAATGTATTCTTCCCTCAAAATAACTCAATATACAGCCATTAATGTCTAAACCAGCGGCAACAAAAGTGAGTACACCCCTTAGTGAAAGTTCCTGAAGTGTCAATATTTTGCGTGGCCACCATTATTTTCCAGAACTGCCTTAACTCTCCTGGGGATGGAGTTTACCAGAGCTTCACAGGTTGCCACTGGAATGCTTTTCCACTCCTCCATGATGCCATCACAGAGCTGGCGGATATTCGAGACTTTGTGCTCCTCCACCTTCCGCTTGAGGATAACCCCAAAGATGTTCTATTGGGTTTAGGTCTGGAGACATGCTTGGCCAGTCCATCACCTTTACCCTCAGCCTCTTCAATAAAGCAGTGGTTGTCTTAGAGGTGTGTTTGGGGTCATTATCATGCTGGAGCACTGCCCTGCGACCCAGTTTCCGGAGGGAGGGGATCATGCTCTGCTTCATTATTTCACAGTACATACTGGAGTTAATGTGTCCCTCAATGAAATGTAACTCCCCAACACCTGCTGCAATCATGCAGCCCTAGACCATGGCATTCCCACCACCATGCTTGACACACTTATCTTTGTACTCCTCACCTGATCGCTGCCACACATGCTTGAGACCATCTGAACCAAACAAATTAATCTTGGTCTCATCAGACCATAGGACATGGTTCCAGTAATCCATGTCCTTTGTTGACATGTCTTCAGCAAACTGTTTGCTGGCTTTCTTGTGTACAGACTTCAGAAGAGGCTTCCTTCTGGGGTGACAGCCATGCAGACCAATTTGATGTAGTGTGCAGTATATGGTCTGAGCACTGACAGACTGACCCCCCACCTCTTCAATCTCTGCAGCAATGCTGACAGCACTCCTGCGTCTATCTTTTAGAGACAGCATTTGGATGTTACGCTGAGCACGTGCACTCAGCTTCTTTGGACGACCAACGCGAGGTCTGTTCTGAGTGGACCCTGCTCTTTTAAAACGCTGGATGATCTTGGCCACTGTGCTGCAGCTCAGTTTCAGAGTGTTGGCAATCTTCTTGTAGCCTTGGCCATCTTCAGTGCAACAATTCGTCTTTTAAGATCCTCAGAGAGTTCTTTGCCATGAGGTGCCAGTATGAGAGAGTGTGAGAGCTGTTCTACAAAATTGAACACACCTGCTCACTATGTACACCTGAGACCAAGGCTATGTTCACACTGCAGCCTGAAGTGACCCAATTCCGATTTTTTGTGAAATCTGATTTTTTTTTTTTGCGTGGTCGTTTACATTTCCAAATATATGCGACTTGGATGTGATCTGTGTGTGAACAGCAGACAAACCTGAAAGTGTTCCGCATGCGCAGTAGAGGACGCGATAACGTCACACACTCAGGTCGCATTTGAAAAGATCGGATACGTATTGGATTTGGCCTGGGTCGCATTTGAAAAAATCCGATCTGTGTTGTTCATACTGGCATGAAAAGATCGGATTTGGGTCACTTCAGGCTGCAGTGTGAACATAGCCCTAGTAACACTAACAAGTCAAATGACATTTTGGAGGGGAAATGACAAGCAGTGCTCAATTTGGACATTTACGGGTGTAGTCTCTTAGGGGTGTACTCAGTTTTGTTGCCGCTGGTTTAGACATTAATGGCTGTATATTGAGTTATTTTGAGGGAAGAATAAATTTACACTGTTATTTAATCTGCACACAGACTACTTTTCATTGTGTCAAAGTGTCAGTTTTGTCCCATGAAAAGATATACTTAAATATCTGCAGAAATGTGAGGGGTGTACTCACTTTTGTGATACACTGTAACTTAAAATGATTTTCAAAATGTACAGAACACACTGGCAAATGCAAAGACTCAAGTACAAAATCATGAATTTAGTATTGCTGTGATTTTTATTTCATTTACCTTGCGCTTAAGGATTATCTAGATTCAGGTTACCAGGACTGAGACTGTTGTTGCGATAAGCTGTTGTTTAAATATTAAGTGTTCCTTTAGTTGTGCATAGAAATGTGACAGAAAATGACGACACTGTTTCCCCACATCCACTGTTCATACCATTTACTTATAAATTTAAATTAATCTTTAAATAATCTTTACATTAAAACTAAGAGGAGCCCACTTATACTGGCACACTAAATTCACTGGTACATTCCTATGCCTGTCTGGCCGTTTATTTAATTTTTCAGAGGCCACGAGTTTCCGCACAATAAACTGAGAATAACTGCGATGCCTTTTAAAACACAGTGATGCAGTAATAATGCTCCAGCTGCAAAGAAATTAGTTAGTGCATTGAGATATTGCATTTTGAACCCTAATGTACAGGTGTGCAATTAATACATATCTTAGTGTTTGCTCTGTGGCTGTGCCTTGGGTGTTAATTGACTGGTGCTCCCACAAAGGCAGACACATGCTTTTTGTGACTTTTTTGCATATGCAGAATACACAATCGGTCTCACTGGGAGAATTTCTTTCACATTAAATTAAACTAATTAAATAAGCATTTTGGCTCTTGAATCCTGCCTTCATCATGAGTCAGTTTGATTACAACCTCAATCATATGGAGTTTTAATATTCTGAGAATAATGCACAGAAGAGGAGAGATGAGGTATAAAATTATCTAACAGAGCAGGTTTAAGTAGAGGGAGAAGTGTTACTTACCAATGCTGGCAGTTCACAACACTTATCTCTGCTGGCCCAGGAGGTACTGCACATAATATCAAACATCTGGAGCTGGAACTGTAAACACATGTACATATCTGAGTACATATGATTGCACGTATAAGCCATAACAATAATACTGCCATTGCAATATACATTAATGAATTAAAATGCTGAATTAAAAGAAAAGTTGCATTAGAAAAGGAACATTAACCAGGATTTTTGGTAATGCTGTGTTTCTGTGTTGATAAGAAACATGAAGACAGCCTGGCTGCTTAGGAGCTTTAATAATGGGCTGAAATGTGCTGGAAGACAGATACATCAAGTCTGGCTGATTGCTTTAATGAACAAATTGGATGTTCTGAATGCTCCGCTAGTCTTGGCCTGGCTATAAATTACGTTGTGGGCTTACGTCTGATTCATTTCTAAATTTCAGCATTAAAAAAACTTCAGTGGGGCCCATACACTGGTTATTTTATTAGAAGAGCAGTGTTGACATTCCCAATAACTCAACCTTCGATGAGGTTGCTTCACATGTAATGCATATACAATCAGAGACAACCTAAACTTTGGGAACCCCCTCTTAAACTAAATTAAAGTGAAGCAGTTTTCTAGGAAACTGAATTCATGTTGTATGCAGCAGAAAACTTTTTCTTTACATTATTATATGATTCCTATAATTGTTGGCTTTACTATGTCATTTATATTGATGGGATTTGCTGAGCATTTTTTTTCAATACAGAAATTAAAAATCAATTAAGCACATTTGATTGAGGCATCCCAGTTTCAGGTAAATTAAGTTACATTTAAAAGATACCCAACGGTCTTATAGACACAATATTTATTAGATGACAAATAATACCATACTGTACATAGTTCAATTGATTTTATTTTATTGGGAAAATGTATGACAGTAAATGGAAAATTTGGCACAGATGTTTTTAATTCCTAAAGAGTGATGTGCTGCCCTGCTGGCCATGTGGAACTGCTTTATCCTAGTAATTATAGTCCTTCAATTGCAGCACCACAGGGAGTCTTGGATTTTAAGAGCCTATTCTTACAGTAAAGCTGGGGCTAATGTTGAGACCAAAAGATATGAACTTGCTGTGAACAGTTTGGGGGTTTGACCCATTTTTATATAAATCTGAGCTCACTGATGAATGTCACTTGCTATTTTATTAGGTACACCTGGTCAACTGCTCATTAATGCAAATATCTAATCAGCCAATCACATGGCAGCAACTCAATGCATTTAGGCATGCAGACATGATGAAGACGACCTGCTGAAGTCCAAATTCGAGCATCAGAATGGGGAAGAAAGGTGATTTAAGTGACTTTGAATGTGGCATGGTTGTTGGTGCCAGATGGGCTCAAATCATCTCAAATTGGTTTCTAGAACACAGCAGTGAGTTCACTGCACTTAAATGGCCTCCACAGTCACCAGAGCTCAATCCAATATAGCACTTTTGGGATGTGGT
This sequence comes from Archocentrus centrarchus, assembly GCF_007364275.1. NCBI lineage: Eukaryota > Metazoa > Chordata > Actinopteri > Cichliformes > Cichlidae > Archocentrus > Archocentrus centrarchus. Next base: position 18,541,096 of record NC_044361.1, read on the forward strand.
GGAATGGGACATTATGGAAGTGCAGCCAGCAAATCTGCAGCAACTGTGTGATGCTATCATGTTAATATGGACCAAAATCTCTGAGGAATGTTTCCAGCACCTTGTTGAGTCGTTTCCATGAAGAATTAAGGCCGTTCTGAGGGCAAAAGGGGTCCAACCCAGTACTACCAATGTGAAACTAATGAAGTCTCCCGTGAGTGTATGGTTTTATTAATTCATATTGATGTACTGTCACACTTGTACTCCTTTAAATCGGCTAAAATATTTCCCATTCAATTTGTTTCCACTTATCAACAGTAAAACAGTTTGTCTAAAATGATCCTTTTTTATGACGTCTGATTCAAGTTCCATTTTCTAACAGTGCTTTTTGTAAATACTGATAGCGACCTGATAGACCCACAATTTTTGTTTAATAAATAACCATTCTCTTCACTGGCGTTGAAGAACAATCTGGTATGTAGAGAAAATGTAATTTATTTCTTTTTCTTCTAAAAAAAAAAAAAAAAACCCAGAAGAGCATTCATCAACATATATTTTTCTCTGGAAAGGCTCAGGAGCATGCATTTACTTTGCCAGGTTATCTTACCTTCAGCCCTCTGCCATAGTTTTTTTTTTTTTCTCGAGTGACTGTGCTGCTTAATGGGTAGAGCACAGCTAACACAGAATATATAAAGCACTTTGTGCATTTCCACTGGCAATAAATAAAATGAACTCCTACTGAGTGACTTAATGAAATGGTTGTGAATATTTATGGTTGCCACTTAACAGGCCATAATTACACACACACACACACACACACACACATACACACACACACACACACACACACACACACACACACTGGACTGGTCATGTCTGGTAACTTGAAACAGATTGCAAAATAACTTCTGTGTGTTGCAACTGTCTGTGCTTTAAGTTTTCCAAGTCCTCCTATCATTTGCTGTCTTGACAGCCTTCCTACGTTTGTGAATATGTTTTGTAGTCAGACTTCCTTTTTACTTTGATCCAAACAAGTATTCATACTAACCGGAGCAGAGCTGTCTTGTCTACCTCTGGATCGAACCATCCTTCCAAGGATTTCCATTCCATCGATGGTGATGTTACCAGCTGCAAGAATGTATTTCTCCCCAACCACGGAGCAATCCAGCACCACCTTCACAGACGTCTTGCTGATGGTTACATGGAGCTGCATGGCATAAAGAGAGTGCATTAGAAATACTTTGGAGTATTTCCCAGGGCTGCTTGAAGAGACAAACAGCTACACAGAAGTCAAATGGAGCTGCTGATTTTAAGTGCTGCACCATCACAGGTCATGATCAGCATGAAGTATAAAACATCTGACTCCCCGAGTTCCCAAATGTTCCCCAACAGTGTCTGAACAATATGCCATCTTTTACTTACTAATCACAGTGACAATGACTTCTTCTGTGTACTTTTTTTTTAAATAATAATTTAATCCAGTTGAAAAGCATCCACACACTTAAATTACCCTGTCTGATCTGAGTGCTGAATGCCTGTGAGCTCAAACTGCCTCCTTAGAGGAAAAACTGCCAGAGCCATGAACCGTGAAATTCAACTGGTCACACAGTTAATGAGCAAAGAGGGCAGCATCATGCCGAAGGACGGAAATAAACTAGGCTATTAGAGTCTGCATTATTCACAATTACAGGAACTATTTTGCTTGTTCACATTATTTAAGTGCATTTTAAACCACAGGACTACAAATGCACATGTGCACCTCCAAATGCATACACAAAGCCACATAAACAAGCTACAGCTAATGTGGAGTCTGATAAAGTTCATATTCAAGTGTCAGAGTCCATTTATCAACTGATGTCTAAGTGCCTGCTTTACTGTATAACGACTTTCTGTTCTCATACTCTGTTCTGCACACTTCACTGGGCATGAAGGGTGTGTGAGTGCTACACTTTTATGATATAAAAGATGATGAAATCCTCTAAGGTGCAGACATTTTGCTGGTATTTTGTGGCATTTAGTGGTTTCAGTTAAGGTTAACATTAATATTTAGGGAATGAATACAGGCCAGTGTGTATTTGTGTCTCTATAAAAGATGACAGTCACTCTTCTTTGGTCTTGCTGGACCTTCCATTTACTAAAGCAATGGCTAATATTTAGATTTGTGGAAGTTTTTGTCTTGAAAACTAAGGACTGAAGCATTCCTATGTTCTAAAACTTAAATTGTATGAAATCTGAATAGCCTGGCTGACAGCTGCAGAAAGCAGACATATGCTGTTTACTTATTATTCTTTGTATTTTGTACTCCATCCATCCATCCATCCATCCATCCATCCATCCATCCCCTTCTACTTATCCTTTTTTTTGGGAGGGGGAGGGGGTTTATCCCATCTATCACAGGGCAAGAGGCAGGGTACACCCTGTACAGGTTGCCAGCCTGTTGCAGGGCTATGTCCTGTACATATTGCTGAATTGATAACAAAGTTGTTGTTATAATAGCTTTCACTCTGTTGATTTTGTGGTGATTTTATATATAGGTTAATCTGAAATTTCTATGCTTGACCTTACATCTTAGTTATTCAGGTAAAATTGTCACATTCATTGTGGCTTTCCATTAGGGCAGGACCTAGCACAGACTATACACGGAATTAAAAAGATGCCAGTTTTAAAGAGGTCGCTCTCATTTACACTCTAGGTGACTTTAAAGCTAACTTCAACATAAAAAGTGTTTTGTGTTTGTATATGTGCATATGAGACACAATAGCGAGTGCACACAGCTAACTAATATTACAATATAATGGGTTTTGTATTGTAGTGTTCCTGGTAGGTCAGCTGTCTGGCTGGAGCCATTCACAGCCAACACTACTGCATTCACAAGATGAATGTTACAGCAGTAAAATCTGTTGCTGTCACACTCCTTCTTACACACACACACACACACACAGATATAAACACTCACAGGATGCTATTTTCTAATGCTGCTGCTGTCTTCAACTTCAGCTGCATATGTAATATAAAGTACCTCATTTGTTTGTATCTCTGTCAACAGACAGTTTATTCACTTTAACAGAACTTGTTTTCTTTCATTTTCAGGCAAAAAAAAAAAAAAAAATCTGTATGACTGACAGTGCTATGTTATGTTTGTCATGTTGCAGATATCACTTGGGTGATAAAGTAGTCTGACAAATTTAACTCTATAGTACTTTGATAGCAGAAAACCAACAAACAAAAACACCAAGCTATCAATATTATCACGACTGTATATGAATGTAAAAAAAAAGCAAAATATGCAAGAATGGAAGCTAGTGGTTTATTTTTGTGACTTTATCACTCCGCCACCCAGTTACAATTTACATGCTAATCTCCTTTGGTTCCTGAGTTATGGCTACATTAGTGTTTGTGCGCAGCAGTGTGGTCTCAAAGTCCGGTTCACCTTTGAACTGTTGGCTATAAAATATCATGACTTGAACATTTTATTCTTTTGAAAATTTGTGTAAAGTTTGTTATAATTGGCGCATGACTTCTTAACGCGTGGCCAAAAACCTGATTTGTGAGGTCACACTGACCTGAACCCTGAACCCTCAAGAGATGAAGAGAGGTAAAATGAGCATATTCAGTTCATCTCAAATAAAAACAACAATAAAAATAGTAAACAAAGTCTCTGATACACCAGTGAAACAGGAAAGCCGGCACACAGACGTGCACACATGAATACACACTTGAAATGTTATGGCAGTTTTTAAACACACTGTGTGAGATAATGCAGCTTGATATGTTCAAGACTATCAGTATTTATGCTGACACATACTGTGTGTGTGCGTGTGTGTGTGTGCGTGAGAGATTTAGTAAATAAATGGCTGTTTGTAACATGAATAAAGTTAGATTCTTCAGTTAAATGTATTTATTTATGATTCTGAATATTTCAAATATTTGTGGGAACAATTTTTAGCCTGTTATATATAAATTCCCACAGCACTGACAGGAAAGACAAAGACAATAGAATAACTTTTGAAGATTAATAATTGTAATGATGTTTGATATTTTCACAATACAAAGATAAGTGTAAGGTTTATACTTACTTTACACTAAGCTGATTATACATTATTTATCAATCCAGACATAATTTGACTGAAATCCTAATCATATAGTAAAATATTCAACACTGAACTTGTTTCACTGTGAACCAGTATTTAGTCTGTGACTGGGTCTGGTTTGACACTTGGAGTTGCTGCTAAACAAATCAACAAAACATTTATTGTTTCTGTCTTACTGGTAAAGATTGGTGGACATAATGAGAAGTTATAGCAGAGTTTTAGCATTTTTAGTCTAATTTGATAACTGGTAACATAAAAAAAATTACAAATTTACTTGAACAGTCAGTACAGAGAGTAACAGGAAATGTGAGAGACAGAAGAGTCCAATGCACGTCAAAGATTTACCAGCTTGAATTGAAACCATAATGTTAAATTTCCCCTTGTTATCTTTTGTATTTATTGTCTGAGTCTCCTCTTTACCTTCGTTGCGTCGTCCACATTGCTGTGTGTTCCCTTGCTCTGCTTTCCCTGATTTTCCTAAGTATGATTGGATTCACTGGCGCAGTGTCTTGTTACTTTTGGATTTTGGACTTTTCTGGACCAAGAATCAGTCAGTCGGTCAATCAGTCAGTCAATCAATCAGTCAGTCCACTTCTGCTTAGCTGGGGCCAGGTTGCAGCCAGCAGCACAAGCAGAGAACTGAGGTGTTCCCAGGCCAGCCGAGAGACTTAATCTGTCCAGCATGTCCTGGGTCTACCCCAGGGCTTGCTCCTCCCTCATGCCCAGAACATCTCACCCAGAAGGCACCCAGGAGGCATCCTTGTCAGATGCCCAAACCACCTCAACTGGCTCCTTTCGATGTGGAGGAACAGCGGCTCTCAAATGACTGACCACTTCACCCCATCGCTAAGGGAGAGCCCAGACACTGCAATCTCACTTTTTCAATCATTACTCAAAGCTCATGACCATAGGTGATCGTACGGACATAGATCGACCGGAAAATCGACAGCTTTGCTTTTACACTCAGCTCTCTCTTCACCATGACTGACTGGTGCAGTCCGTCTGTCAATCAAGAAGCATTAAAGCTTGTTTAAACTTTATTCTTCTCTTTTTAGTCTCTAGACAAAACATAGGATTTGCCAAAGTATTTTGTCATAGGCAAACTTAGTTTCTACTATTTTCTACTCCAGCTTTAACTTCGCAAAGGTTAAGGTTGGACAATCTGTTACATTGTGAAGAATCCTTATTTAGCATATGGCCTGCTTTTCTGAAAAATGTTGTGCAGACTACTGTCCAAACTTTCCAACTATGAAAAATTGAACAGTGAGCTTTTTGTCATGCACTTAAGGAGAACACAGTATGCATATTGGCGGTAACCAATTCAAACAGAAGACAGCATGGTGAATTGGGAAAAAAAAGCATCTCATACACATACGCCCGAGATACAAATCACTACTCCGTTTCAGAGCATTCAGAATAAAATCAAAACAAGGATACAGAGATACGTGAGCTGGACCTTTAGCTATGAGCTGAAAGAAGGTCAAATATACATTTGTAGTTGCTGCCTTTGTTTCTCCATTATCATTCTTTCCTCTTTCTAGGGGACCTACCAACATTTATGGATATGGATTTAAAATAATAATTTATCAATGAACAACTTAAGAGTGAATCTTAACTGCACTTTGTGAAATACTGTGGATTACTGTAGTAAGCACCAAAAGAACTGGGGGAAATGTCTTTAGTGCAAATTTTTACAGCGCACAAGGACAGCTTTACGTACTGCTAGTAACTTTTTAATGTGGGACATTCAATCAGTTGGGGGACAGAAATTGTGTCCACACACACACACACACACACACACACACACACACACACACACACACACACACACACACACACACACACACACAACAAAGCTTGGAGCAATATGTGTCATGCACTGAGAATAACTTTCATTTCTTCTGTCTGTGTATGTGTTAAAACTCCTCGTCACATCCATTTCTTCCTCTGCTCTCAATTCTCCTCCTTCACCTGTTTATTTTGTCCCTCTCTCAGATTGAGTGTCTGTTTGCGTGTGTGCTTCCATCATTGTCAGATCCCGCTGGGTATTCCTGCTTTCACATGAGGTGTCTTCATATGGTAATCCCTTTACAAAGGACCCACAAACATGCACACACAGACGCACACACTTCTCTTATTCACTTGTCATCCTGTCTAAATGGAAAGGAAGACTTCCTCTGGTCAGGCAGTCCTCTGCATCTGTTCCCTCTCTGAAAATTGTCATGTTCTCCAGCAGAAAAGCAAGAAACAACAAAGAAGACAAAAGACAGAGAGAATGATGGACAGCTACTCCATGACATTTTGAGAACTGAGATAAAGGCATACAGACAGTTAGTGGGCTGTTGTTGGTTTGTTTTCAGCAGGAATCCACAGAAAGTCCAAGTAAAGAAACCAGCTCTACTGTTAAAAAACTGCGTATAGAGACTTTTCTTGGACATTTCTCAAACAAATGTCAACCAGCCTTTTAAAAGTAAAACAACACAACATTGCAAATTTTAATCGGCCAATTTGAATTAAAACAGCTCCTGCACACCGAAGCCCATAAAAGAACGTGTCTGTAAGGACAAAAGGACTGATTATCATTTGCTATTTTTATTTTATGTCAGCTAATGCTGTTTTGCAATGTGAATTAGTCATTTACTGGGCCTGCTGAGGCTAAATCAACGTCATTATTTATTCAGCAAGGGCATTTGCATCAGTATTTATTTCAGCGTTTATTTTTTTCCTCAAAATACTTTCTCCTCTCAAGTGAGCAGAAAATTGTCTTCTGTTGGAGGAATGCCACCAGAATCAACTATTTTCACTCAGTCAGAGTAATTAGATACAACATAATTTACATAAAAATGTTCAAACATAATCCAAGTGATTGAGGTAAATGTGAAATGTCTTTTGAAGAAAATCATTTGGGAGGATAAGTAATATGGTCTCTCCGGGGAATCGGTGTAACAGCATAAACTGCCACAGGTTCTACTTTTTTAAGGTTTAAAACTATGTTCTAATTGCATACTCATAAAATGAACTTTTTTAAAAGGATGATTACACTCTAAAAAAAATCATTTATGCTGCACTGATTACAGAAAAAGACTGTTTAATGTAAAAAAAAAAAGAAATTTCTAAATCTTTGTCAAAAATAATGACAAAAGTCCACTACAACCTCACAGCAGACCACATAAATCTAAAATGTTGTTGAAATCTGCATTTTTACTCCCACTTTGGACTCTCAACTGGTGTAGTAAAAAAATACAGTAAAATTGGTGCAGAAAAAGCAATGGAGAGTGGGAGGGAGATACAGAATAGGAAAGGGGGCTATCATCACATTTTTAAACACTCTCCACAGCAGTGCTGACAGATCAAGAGAAGAATCTCAGCCCGGGAGCCCTAAAAAAACCACCCAACAGGATCCACAGCTTCAAAAACACCAAAATACAATAGAGCTTTCATATGTTTTTGTCTCTCTTCAGCAGCTTACCACCACACTTCCTTCTCTCTCCGACCCAATCTGCTCTCCATAGTTTCAAGGCAGCAAACCTGTACATTTATGTGAAAAACTACCACCTAAAAATGTTATACAGAGTTTGTCACTGCATGGGTACATTGTACTTCATGATTTATGTTAATTAGTAAATATTACATTAGAACCAAGCATAGCATTAGCAGGCGCAATCCCAGCAGATCAGCTGATCTCAGAGCTGGCTCACAACATCGGATGACTCAGCTGATAACCTTCTGTGTAGCCAATATAGGGCACTATGTCAAAGCTGCTTTAGCCTGCCCACAGCTGCTCCACAGGTGTAAGCCACTTTGCAACCCACTTTCACCTGGATGCACACCCTTATTGCCTTGTTTACTACAATTTAGAAATTCATAATTTAAAAAATAAGACTTAAAGCCATTTATTAGGACCATAAACTCAACAGTAAGTGGTTTACTGTGGCCATAAATCAATTAGGAAGTACAGTCCCACGGCCACACTACAGTACTGTTTGGTCTGTTTGTGCTGTTGGCAAATTGATATAATTAGGACATTTTACTTTACTGTAAAATTCTCATTTTAGTCTGTTTGGTGGTTGAAAGTCAATTTCATGTCAACATACTATATTATATATCATAATATTCAAGTTTTGTGGAGGTAAATTACTTGCTATTGTTGTGAAATTAAAATGATACAATGTTTTTATAAGGTCCTAAAAATGGATTATTTTAGCTCACTGCTGGGCAACATGACACTGTCATAATTAATGTGATCCTGATAACCTTTAGGGGTCTAAGATGCATCTGTGTGGCATGTTTAGTTACTGAACTCTCAACCATGTGGGAGGAGTGTGTGGACAATCAATAAGATGTGACTTCTTTTAGCAGCCAGAAAAGACACCCTCTGCTGGCTTTCTCTCTAATAACCAGCGAAGAGAAAGCAGGTTTAAATCAATGCTCCTGCATTGGCTTTACATTTCAGACCCAGAGGTTATGGCCATCCTTAATATACAGTTTTTGTGGTAAACATCATATCTGCTTAACATCAGCATGTTTGTGACATTGCAAAAATTCTTCATTCACCTTCAATTTACCTACATTTTAAATCTTATTTTGAGCATACAGTTGCAAAAAAACCCCACTGACCTTGTGAAAGCTGCCATGGAAGATTTTTTTGATCGCTGCCCCTTCAAAGGTAGCTGTCTGAAAGTCTCCTTTGTAGTCATGGTTAAAGAACGTCAGTGTCTTTCCAGAGTCTGAGGGGGGAAAGAGGTGGTAAGGTTGGGGGGTTTCCCATTCAACTGACTTGGGCACACTACCAACTACTACAAATGTGCATTCCCTAAAAAAATAAATTATAATCCCTAAAATTATAATTAAAAGAAAAGCCAAAAACCAACCAAATAAAAAACTGTATCAATAGGAATAGTTTTTTCCAATACCATATATGCTATTGGTTTATCAACAATGACTCTAGAAATAAGCAAATACACTTCTTTCACTCAAAACTAACTCAAACCCAAACTAAAATGCAATTTTGTCGCTTTCTTTTGGTATCAGATTCAACTGGGAAAGCAGAGAAACCTAAAGGATTTTTCTTTTTTACTTCCTCTAGCTACTCCCGGGGATCACACATGGGATCTCATACCCTGATATGGAAATGGCAGCAGTTCAACCCCTAAATCGTCTCCAAGTCAGTGATGTCCAAAACACTTCTGAAAGTTCACCCCAGGGGTGAGCTTACTGCGTGTGCACTGTTTCTGTGATATCGCTTATCACTGTCTAACACAAACACTTCCCATCTGTTTAAACTCAAACTGTCTTTATATCATATTCAAGCACTGGCTCATCAACAGCTATAGGTTTAAGCCCGTGACCTTTTCTTATATGTATAGCCAGTACCATTCAGAAAGAGTTAAATAAGATAGGTATTCAACAAAATAATAGTGCCAATTTATAATGCCTGTAAAACCAAAATATATGCCAATTGTCAGGTTTTAAATATCAGACACAATGAAAAATCATCTGGTCCTTACCAGGACCTCAGATGAACACAAATATGACACATTACTCTGTCATTATTTATTTAACAAAAACTAAGCCAAACTGCAGAAGCAGTGTGTGAAAAATTAAGTACTTGATTCAATAGCCTGTAGAACCATCTTTAGCAGCAATAACTTCAATTAATTTTTGCGCACTTTGGTGAGATGAGACGAAACTAGTGCCCTTTGGCCACAGAGATGCTGCTTATGGTTGGAGAAAGAGGAGAAAGGCGTACAACCCAAAGAACAACGTCCCCACAGCAAAACATGTTGGTGGGAATATTATGCTGTCGGGATGCATCAGTGTGTCTTGAACTGGGAATCTCGTCAAGGTGGAAGGAATCATTAAGAAAGAAAGATATTTGTTTTTGGTCTTGCTTTCTCGTGCATGGATTAGTCCTTCTCGCTGTGCAGACCTTATGCACTTGGAAATCCCCTCTGGAGTTAGTGTTTTATCAATGTGTGTCTGTCTGTGTGTGTGTGTGTGTCTGTCTGTGTGTGAGTGTGTGTGTGTGTGTGTGTGTGTGTGTGACACCCACGAACAGACAATACATCACTTCTAGTGAAGAACTATTTCCAGAAGACCAAAGTGAATATTATTGTGAATATGATTGACTGATCTACAGAAGTCCTGACTTGAATCCCATTGTACATCCTGTATAATGACAATAAAGGCATTCTATTCATTCTATTCTAAAATATGTGACCGAGGTCCACGCCAGAAGACCATCAAATCTGGAGGAGCTTGAGAGATTTGCCAAAGAAGAACTGGCTGGGATTACTCAGAAGATGTGTGAGACTTGTTGGAAACAACTGCAAATGACTGCAGGCTGTTATCCAGCAAAAAGGATATACAACTGACTATTAGCTTTTTTTTATTTTTTATTTTTTTAACCCTGGTAGTGTAATATAAGCATTCAAAACTAGGATATTTGGAAAAGCTGTGTTAAAAATTATTTGCTCCATTTAACAGCACTTAAATAAAAAGATTTTATACGGGGCCAAAAAAATCTGTCCTCATTCACATTTTCCAGTCTTTTGATGCCTCTGACTCTAAGCATTTGTAACACAGAGCTAGCATCAAACTGAAAATGAGCATGTACAGTAACAGTCAAAAGTTGTGAGCATGTCCAAACTTTTGACTGGTACTGTATAGCATATAAATAATGTATATAAGTAAAAATTATCAACATTTGTTGTCTTTCTATTTACAATTAGCTATGGATATAAATAATCACTGCATTCCATTTTTTTCTTTTCTTTTCTTTTCTTTTCTTTTCTTTTCTTTTCTTTTCTTTTCTCACACAGCATCCCAGCTTTTTAAAGCTCCACAAACCATAGTGGATTAAAACTGTAGTTAATGTAGCATCCCAGCTGGAATCATTAATATCTTGCAGCCTCACTTCCAACTTTGGCTTCATTCTGCACTGTCTCTGTTTATTTGGAGGTGCTGGGAAAGCTGTGGCAAACATCTGCTATTTGAGTCTATACTTGTCAAACTGTGATGTGCAATCATCCAGCTGAGACAAAAAAGACAAAGACACAAGAATGTAAGTGATTCAAACTCACTGTCAAGAATGAGTCCAACCAACGGTTCGTTGTCCTTGTTGAGGATTTCCCACAATGCAAAAGGTTCCTGTGGGGTCTCAGGAAGTAGGCGGAGCATCATAGAAATAGTGTAGTCAGATGGTAAACCCTCAGGGTGAAGATACCTGGCACACACATGAAAGAACAGGCAAACACACACACATGCATAGCGAGCTTAGCTGTGCCCTAAAGGCTTGTATCCATTAGGTGTCTTTAAAAATGTGCTGCTGTCTGTTTTTAGCTGTTGTGAATACTTTTAGAGTATTTTCAGCTGCCTCAGACTCACTATAAGCAGCAGCCTCTTTTTAATCACAGAGCCTAGTCTGTTTTTAGGTAACTGCCTCCAAGCACTTCAGGTTTAAATCTTCCCAGCTTCAGTTTTTCAGAGTGGCTGTCAATGTCACTTTTCACAAAATGAACAATCAAAGAAGAGGAAGCTAAAACTGAAGTTGGTTGACAGCATCAAGTTGAAATAAGCTCCTAAAACAACATCACAAAAGATGTTATTGGATTGAAACTGGAGCCACCGAATGCTCCTGTTGAGTTTTACTAAACATGTATGTTGTTTATATCCCTGTAGCATAGTGCTAGATAAATGTTAAATCTTCTAGCCTACACTAACAGTCTCTAAGAATGCTCTCAAATCATTTCTTTCCAGCATCTCCTGTGCATAACCAGTGGTCACTGTCTAAATCTGCACACGCAAACTGAACTCATAATGAAAACTGAATCTATGGTTGAATAATCCAGCTTTAATTCAAGGGCTGTAACAAAAGTATTGCATTAACTGTTCAGGAATTACAGCCATTTTCTTAGGCTCTAAAGTAATTAATCGGACAATTCACTGACAAGCAATTTAATGGCCAGGTGAGAACTGCTCCCTCATTATTCTATGACAAATAGCAGACAAAAGATCTGAAGTCGATTCAAAGTGTTTAACATGCCTTCTGTAGCTTTTCACGGGAACTCTCAATATGAGTTCAAAAGACCAAGTGAAGGCCACCATCATTAACCTGAAAAACCAAAATAAACCTGCCAGAGAAATAACAAACACTGTAGGAGTGGCCAAAAAAGAAGAAATGTACTGGCCTGTACTAGCATGTTTTAGCAACCCCAAAAGGCCTAAAATATCACAGAAGAAGTGCATGATGACAGAATTATTTCCATGGTTAAGAAATCAACTTCACAACATCTAAAAAAGTCAAGCAGGCGTATCATTGTCAAAGTATACGATCAAGACACTTCATGAATGTAAATACAGAGGGTTTACAACAAGGTGCAAACTACTAGTTACGTTCAAGAACAAAAAGACCAGATTAGGCTTCGCCAAATAAATAAATAAAATAAACTAACAGAGCCTGCACAGCTCTGAAAACAAATGTCTGGACAAATTAAACCAAGATCAACTTGAACTAGAATGATGAAAAGAAAAAAATATGGAGAAGGAGAGAAGCAGCTCATGATCTGAAGCATACCGCATTATCTGTCAGACATGGTGGGAGTTATATTATGGGACGGGCATGTATGGCTGCCAGCAGAGGTGGGAAGTAACGAAGTACAAATACTTCGTTACTGTACTTAAGTAGATTTTTTAGGTATCTGTACTTTACTTGAGTATTTATTTTTCTGAGTACTTTTTACTTTTACTCCCTACATTTTACACAAGTATCTGTACTTTCTACTTCTTACATTTTCAAACAGACTCGTTACTTTTTAACACGTCAGGGAGAAGTTTGCGTTTCCGGTCAGTGCGCCGTCAGTCATCAAGCGATCTGAGCCTAAACGGAGGAATATTAACATATAAGAGACAATCGTACTGGCGTATCCTCCATCACCGGGGCTTATCGGGTACAAAGGGATTAAATACACAAACCCATGTAATTAATGTCTCATTTATAGCGCTATAATCAGGGGTCACAGCGGGCCGGACCGAATCCGTAAGTTACGCTCGCAGGACATAAACAGCTTAGCTAGCGCTACTGAAGAGGAGCGAGCATGAAGGGAGTAACGTGTGGCAGGTAAATGCAACGTTTTTAAATGCTCAACAAATATCAGCAAACACACAAAGTGTGTGCAGTTTGTCACACAGTGTGTCTACTAGCTAAAAGAAGAGCTGCTGCATTTCAGGGAGAGCAAAGAGAGAGAAGTTCACTCAGAGATGGAGAAAGAGCACAGGAGAGGAAGAAGGGAGGCTAGAATTAAAGGTAAGGACTGGAAAATAAACTGAAGTATACTGACTTTGTGTAATTCAAAGATTGTATGAAAATACTGCAGTTTAGTACGTAATAAACAGGTTATCTTGTTGTACTGTATTTACAGTAAAGCTCTGTGTTGGACTGGAGCACAGTGTTTGTGTTCATGGTCAGAGTTACAGGTTACATCAGTGCAGCAGAGATGAGTTTGAATCAAAGCTGCTGATGCTGAGATTCATTCACTGAATCCAACATTTCTACAGCCTGTATGCTGTCAGTGTAGGGGATGGAGATCAGCTCAGATAGCTGTGAAATACTGGGTTACATCTTTGTGAGTTCAGTCCATCCACACAGAGCAGTAAACCTCAGAGCAGCAGCAGCAGCAGGTCAGCTGATCACAGCCTGCACACCAACATCATTTACTGCAGCTCACAATAGAAAGTTGTGATTCTTCTCCCCATGCAGAGCCACTACAGCTGATCTTAGGGTTCCTCCACCTTCTGAATCCCACTGTAACCCCTGAGTATCCTCATGTTTGTGTTTAGGTGGAGACACAGTCACCCTCTACTATGGAGGACACAGAGAACAGAGCTGTGTTTAAATTCCCTTTCACAGTTTGTTATTCAAGCTGAGTACATTCATTAGAATTAAAATTTAGATTGGAATAACGTTTGTGTTCTCATGTATTATTTTATATTTTTACAATAATATATAATAAGGTTCAGTTAGCTTTACACAAAAATAGCAGGTAGAAACATCCTCCAAAAAGCTACTTTTACTTTCTTACTTTGAGTAAATTTCATAGCCTGTACTTTTTTACTTTGACTTAAGTAAAGAAGTTGAACCAGTACTTTGACTTTTACCAAAGTATTTTTTAACACAAGTACTTGTACTTCTACTTAAGTACAGAATGTCAGTACTTTTGCCACCTCTGGCTGCCAGTAGAACCAGGCTACTAGTGTTTATTGATGATGTGACTTCTGGTAGAAGTAGCGGGATACATTTTGAAGTGTCCAGGTCTATACTGTCTGCCCAGATTGAGCCAAATGGTGTAAAACTGATCAGACAGCACCTCACAGTGCAAATGGATAATAATCCAAAGGAAACAGCAGAAATAGCCCAAGAGTTTCTCAAGGCAAAGAAATATATCAGTCATCTGATCTCACCCCAACAGAGCAGCTTTTCAGTTACTGAAGACAAAACAAAAAAGAGAGACCCACAAATAATGGTCAACTGAAGGTGGCTGCATTAAAGTCCTAGCAGAGTATCTCAAGGGAGGAAACAGCATTTGGTGATGTTCATGAGTTCTAGACTTCAGGCAGTCATTGATTGCAAAAGATTTTCATGTAAGTATAAGAAACCCTATCTTTAAAATTATTTAGTAAGTTCATCCAAATATTTTTGAACCTCTGAAAAAAGGGGGAATGTACATAAAAATGGATGAAATTCCTAAACAGTTAATCCAAAATTATTGATAAACCCCTTGAATTAAAGCTCAAAGTCTACAATGCAATCACATCTTGACTGTTTGAAATAAAATCCACTGAGATGGCACACAGAGGTAAAATTACCAAAAAAATATGTCACTATCCAAACATCATGGACCAGACTATGTAGATTAATAAATAATTTAGTCACTAAAATAATTTAAACTGTTAATTCAGAGTGTTGTTGTTATTCGTGTCCCACTGATCAATGACAGGTACCGCTGCTCATGTTAATGGAGGGGAAGGAGAGATGCTTAAAAAGCAAACATAGGTTTATAAACAAAAAAGTAAATGCAGAAAAAAACAGTGCTGTATCAAAAAATAATGACAGAGGCTCTGTAAACTACTTACCTACCTACTGTCTACGGTCGTGACACTAGAGTGGCCTGTGGGCCAAAGCCGGCCTTTAGTAACCTTTTATATGGCCAGAATGTGTGAAAAGGAAAGTTTACTGTACAAAAGTGTGAAACTGATGTCTTCCAAAGGAGGAAGTAGTGCAGTGCAGATGTTTTTGATTCCTTCATCATTGTGTCTGTGTATCTTGATCAGTCATATGGCCAAATCTTCTTTGCTTGTATTCGTTTGCTCTAAGATCTGATTTCATTCTTAATGACACTTGAATTAAACTATGCCCAGCTGCCAAGTCCAGATGTGCCAGTTGTTCATCATGCATTTGTGCTGTCAGACAAGTTATCAGTCTTAAAGAAGTAATCTGAATTATATGTGTGCATATTATGAAAATATGCACACACATCAGCATTGTCCATAATGTTAGTATAATAGTAATAGGAAGCCCCAAACCACACCTTCCTAATGTGGAAATCAACCAGCAGGACCCTCCACCATTGTGATCAATAATATCAAGATCATCACTGTCTAACAGGAAAATTTGGTATACAGCATGTGTGTTAAAGTGCTATTTCAAGCTATCACATCAAATGGTATTCAGTGAACTTCTTTCTTTATCATTGAATGCATTCAAAATGTATTAACACTGAAAATCTGGTGTTAATGACTTTTCTAAATGGTTTGAGCTGAATATTGTTCAGCATATCAGGAGTGAGAATTTAGTGAAATTATTATTACTGTGCATGCTGTGAAAATGAAAAAGTGCCAGCAAAATGACAAATGTGACCTTAACCTTGAGCACAGTTTGTGTGAAAGCTCGTTATTAGATGATCACTGTGTGCAAGTTTCAACGAAATCTGATGAATACTCAAGGAGGACTAATGATTCTTGAGAAGTCAACGGATGGATCGACAACTGACACCTCACCATGGCATGAGCTCATTAATCCTTTGGCCATATGAGCTAAAAAATATATATATAAATCTTGTACTGTGCAAACTCAGGTTTTTAGATTCCTGGCCCTTACTCACTTGGTGGGCTGAGACACCAGGGCATCACGGTGTAACCTGTAGCAGGGGAAGCTGTTGAATGAACCCGGCTCCAGAGAAACTCCAGGAATGGTGCTGTACTCCTTCTCTACCAGGCCGAACTTCTCCATCATACGGAAACCTGCAGCATCACCACCACTTCAGTGTAATAATCAATAATCATTACCAGCACCACTATTTGGACCATCAAGGAGTAATTGCTATCATTATTATTTACTTCCTATCCAGGGATTTTAGTACAGTGGATGGACCTCTGTGACTGTTATGCTGTAAGTTATTTCTGTCATTTGAACCTCTTACCTGCCAGCGTGTTACCACTCATCAAAACAGACGGACAAGCTGAAAGAAAAAACTGAGTCTGTTAGTTCATCTTTAATAGTCACATTCACAACATTAACACAAATTCATCTTTCATCCCTATTTTTTTTTATCTCCAGATACATCTCTTCTTTTCTCCCACCTGGCTTTTTTTTTCTGTCTCTTTCCCTCTGACTGTCTGCATCCCCATCTGACTTTAACTCATTTTCCTCCTGGCCTGTCTCTCTCTCTCTCTGTTTTAAACATGAGGTGATGTTACTCACTGGCAGTGGCAGCCTCACAGACAAAGGTAATGAGCTGCTCTTCTATTTTCTTCACAGCATCCAAATCATCCACAAAAAAGACGTGTCTGTCACTGGGTTTGCTGGCAATATTCACCAGCTCGCCATAGTCTGCGTCCGCAAAGCCAATTGCGAAGATGATGTAGCCTGGGAATGAAATTAAATAAGACGACTCATTACAAGCTGGAACGAATTAAGTACTTTAATCTAACACGCTGTTAGTTTTCTACAGTGGCTGAATCGTTTGCAACAGCAGGGTGAGAGATGCAGGACGTAAAACGGAGAGATCGAATGAGGATTTCTCTGATGTTTCCTGTATTTTAACAACACACATATCCTTACCGACTGTGATCAACTCATACTTTAGGACCAGTCAGTGATTGCTCGTTGCATTTCAGGTTTAATGACTAAAATACCCACCCTCCACCTGCATCTCCTTGGACACTTTGTTGACATCATCTTGTGAACGTCCATCAGTCAGAACAACCAGGACTTTTGGAACTCCTCTTCTGGCTCCCGCTTCTGAGGTGAAAATAGACTCCTTCACATGTTTGATGGCTCTACCTAATAAAAGACAAACCAGAAATGTACCAAAAAAAATCATACATCACACATAAGTTTTAATTTTGTTACATTACACAACTGAAGCATGGTTCGGGCAAAGCAGTGAAGTCACACTTGCATTGGCCGGTTGGCACCAGAAGCCTCCAGTAAACTTCACACTATGAACTTTGTCAAAATGTTCAAAGTTTGAACATTTCATGTGTTGCCTTTTGTATATTTTACAATTGGATACAGGTTTTTAAATCATTTTCAAATCATTTCATTTTTCTAACATATATTTCATGTCACACCTCAACTTCTTTGGACATCAATTTGTCCCAAATCATTTCTTCCTCTCTGCTCCTTTAGTGTTTACAGGCGTTGCTCACCACCTTTAACACCTCTCTTTAGATTTGAAGCTTCATATTTTCACTGGTTCAACATTTTGAAGCAGTCAGTCAGTTCATCATCCTTCATAAGCAAGGCTCGATGCTGTTAAAGATTTTGGCAAATGAAACCTATTGGAACCATGGAAGTCATCTCTAATAATCTCAGATTCTCTTCCCTACATCCATTACAGAGGTGAAAGCATGTGACCCTTGATACAATTTTAATGGACTTGCTAATTTATTATTCCATTGACATTAATAAAATACATTACTGACTCCATAATTATCAGACAAGTGACCTAAAGCCCCTGAAATTAGATTTAGGCTGAGTGATTAGCATTAAAAAAGGGGGACAGAAAACAGAACTTGTGACTTGTGTATTTCAATGACACCCAATGACAGAAAGGTAGACAATGTCACAATCTGGTTTACAGCAGTCTATTAAAAAAAATTAAAAGTCACTTGCTAATGGATGTAATCAGTCAATAAAATCCGTCTAGACAGTTTTAAAAGGTTTGAAGACCCACCCATAACAAAGCCACTGAGGGGATTTCTGTGCACACCTGTCAATGAGTTTCATGATGATTTATGTGCATCTTTGCGCTTTAAGCATCTCAGAAAGGTATGCAAAATAAAATTCAGAACAGCAGAAATACTTAGCAGCACCTACAGCATATTTTTGTCAATACATTTTCCTTCTGCTGTTGTCAGGTAAAAGCATCAAAAAATGAACTCTGAGCAGATGACAGATGGTCATCATTTTACAAAGTACGAGGTACAGCATCTCAAAATAAAAGGAGAAACTTTTACAATATTTTTTTTACATTTATTACTAATTACAGCATATAGAGCACTCATAATAGGTTTAAATCAGTCACAATGGTAGATAGTTTCTATTTAAGTCCAATATTTGCATTTTGTCCGTCATACTTTGTTGGAAATTAATAGTTGAGCTATATCACTCATTGAGCTGACCTTTTCATAACAAAAAAAGAATACCATCACCATTTTTCCTCGAGTCCCTCTGTCCTTTTACACTTCCAGCTCTCACTTCTCTTGTATTTCTGAGAGTTATTAAGAGAGATGCCAACAGGAAACCTTGCACTGAAACCATGCAGTAAACGGCCTGTTCATTAACTAATACTTCTATACACAAGACTGCGTGGTGTGAATTCATCTATGTGTGCATTGTATCTTCCAGTTATTAACCACACCCAAACTCTACACCACATCTTCACTTTTCCTCGTTGTTTTTTTCTGTTAGTGAGCTGTCACTGATGAAAAATGATAGAGTGCTTGGTCTGTAAAGTGTTTTGATGTCAGATATCTGCCAGTGCTACATCTGTTTCCAAACTGTCTTCTCTTTGTGATGGGTGAGACTGGAATTACAGCAGCTAGCCAGGCATGAAGTGACACACTGGACAGGGGAAGAAAGAAGGACAATGAAACAGAGGAGGGGTAAGTGGATCACGGAGGATAGGAAAGAAGACAGAAGAGTGGATCCAGATGGGGAGAGGAAAGCTATTTAAAAAAAAAAATAAGATAGTTATAAAAAAAAAAATTATTACAAAACCAAATCATGTCAGGACAGCTTGAGTTCAGAAGCCATCATCAATCAATGATTCATTACTTTGTGTGTGTTTGTGTAATCCATGTCAATTTAGATTTGTTCTTGAGTCTGGCAGTTTACCAGCTTTGTCGCTGTCACTCAAGAAGAGAAACAATATGCGAAAACAAACGATGCTTGAATGTTTTAACATCCAGAGCTTCAAAAATTAAAATAGGACACATTCCCTCCCTGTTCTTTTGTGGCTGCAGGAAAAGATTGTAATGTTTCCTCTGGAGTGTTATAAATAGACAGAGCTATTAAATCCTCTAATCTTTAAAAAGTTACAGTAAGCTCCTGAGAGTACTTAAAAATTTAATCTGGATCATCAAAAGCATTATTGAAAATATACAAAGGCTTTAGAATGAGTTTTATTGGTTTCACTGGTTTGACTAATGTACTGGCAGAATAGGTTTTATAGTCACTGAAACTCATTCATACACTAATTCTGAATTCATAAAGTTCTCATAAACCTTGGAAACTGAGTGAGGGTCCCACAATGCTGCACTAATACAGAAGCAGGGTGGTTTCTTAAATAAAGTCACACCCTTACTAATATAATGTGTGAATATACAATCACTGGCTACTATATTAGGTATGCCTGATCAACTACTATTTAATGCAAAGATCTAATCAACCAATCCCATAGAAGAAACTCAATGCATTTAGGCATGTAGACATGTTGAAGACAACTTGCTAAAGTTAAAATCGAGCATCAGAACGGGGAAGAAAGGTGCTTTAAGCGACTTTGAACGTGGCATGATTGTTGGTGCCAGATGGGCTGCTCTGAGTATTTCAGAACCTGCCGATCTGCTGGGATTTTCCCACACAGCCATCTATATAGTTTCTAGAACATGACAGTGAGTTCATTATATTCAAATGGCCTTCACAGTCACCAGATCTCAATCCAATAGCGCACCTTTGGGATGTGGTGGAATGGGAGATTGGCAGGAGATGTACAGCTGGCAAATCTGCAGCAACTGTGTGATGCTACCATGTCAATATGAACCAAAAGCTCTCACAAGTGTTTCTAGCACCTTGATAAATCTATGCCATCATGAATTATGGCAGTTCTGAAGGTACAAAGAGGTCCAACCTGGTACTTGCAATATGTACCTAATAAAGTGGACAATGAGTATACTGCTGAATAGCTGAGATCAAAAGAAAACACTACTGCTAGTCAGTCTCAACAAATGCACACAAATGCAACTGGAAATCAAGACACAATTACATTTGCTCACAAGCAGATACTGAAACAGTTCTAAGTGTGTATGCTGTACTGCCAGTCAGTGTCAGGGATTAGCACAATTACTCATATACAGCATAAAATAAATCTTGACACACACACACACACACACACACACACACACACACACACCACACACACACACACACACACACACACACACACACACACACACACACAGTGTATAAAGGGATAAGAACTTTTGCAGCTATATCTACGTTATATCAATCATTCACTAAGCCAGCCAGGGGCTCAACAACACATTAATGAAATGCATAGTGACAATCCAAATCCCAGAATACCAGCCTCTGCATGCTCCTCTCTCACACTTGTATCAGAGGGCACTGATGGTGGAATAGAAACTGACTATACAGTCTAAAAGGATGCAGCATCATTTACATATTGTTTATGAAATGGATATAGGGAAAAGGCTTAACACTAGGAGTTTGATCAGAACGTGAATAAGTAGCTGTCGGATCTCCTTAAGCACAAACCATTGCAGACCTTCAAACAGGAAACTCAATCCACGTTGGTACAGGAGCGGCAATGCATACTGCAGCCAACTGTGTGAAGTTATGAAGTAGAACCGTTTCTAAGAATGAATAAAGATGTCAGACTGAACTTATAGCTGAAAAGGATTACATCTTTGGAAATCATACAGTAAACAAGTATACGTTTGAGCTCCTTTCTTTGACCTGAGGGTCACAGGATGGAGATATAAAATGAACAAACCATTTAATGAAAATAAAAAGGCATTAACTCTGCAGGGGCTCTTGTTGGCTAGCTATTATAACCACACAGATAGCTAGAGGCTAAAGGTTTAAAAGGAATAAAACTACGAGGGCTTTGGGGGGTTTAGACACAATGAGGGGCTCTAATGGGGCCTTTGAGGAAAAGTTGAGGTTTGGAAGAAACTGAAAAGGGAATACTTGGGGTTTGGAGAGCAAAAAATACATGGTTTGTATTGCAAGCCTCAGTTTGAAAGCCAGGGAAACTGCTGACCTGTCCCTCAATGAACCAGACGAGTACTACAAGAAAGAAGGATTGGGTTATGAGCTTTGGGCAATTTAGAGTCCTATTCATCGCGTGATAGTCCCGGTCCAAAATTCATTCAGTGGCATATCAACCCTCAGAAAGACAGTCAGGATCCTAAAAGGCTATCATCACTGACAAGAAGAATAAGGATTTCTGCTGCAGACTGTAAGGCCCCCACAGAGTCCTGATCTCAACACACTGCAACAATTCTGGGATTATACATGAAGTCAAAGAAGGCTCTGAGAAAGTGTAATCTGAGAAAGCATAAGGCTTTTTTTGTCTGAATAGTATTAACAGTGTGGTTATTCTGTACTGTGTAGAAGTGAGGACCCAAATGCAAGACATGGGGGGGGGGGGGGGGGGGGGGTGGGGTGGGGGGGGGTAGCGGTCCAATAAATACAAGGCAAGCAGTTTACTTAGGCTCATAGACAAAGGTGGGTACCTACAACTAAACTAAGAGTAGCACTATGTGTTTCCAAGGACATTGGGAAAGGCAAATAGGAAATGGACTAGAGTGAAATATCTTTCCCCCTACTTAAAAAATTAACAGCTAAGGACATTTCTTTTAAAACATGTGGACCGCTCAATACTTCTATGCCACTGTGTAGCTGTCATGGTTATGTTTACTTGGGTGAACTGTCTGGTTGACAGAGGGCGCTGTGGGCACAAGGAGACTGATGGATATTAGCCAATTTAGCGACTCATTTGCAACTTTCAGACCGTGTTTTCATTAAATTTGATATTTTATCATTAATAATATGGGGCAAAATTGATTTATGTATATAGTCTTGGCAAATATTAGTCATAAAGTTATTTCGTAAAGTTCATTTGTAGTTCTAAACATATTTAGGTGTTTTTTTTTCACTTTTTGTCTCTCCAAAGAGTTATTCTTCTCTCCTACAGCCTCGATTACAACCAAATGTCCAAATGTACAAATTAGGTGACGATGTCTGTGACTTTTAGTACAGCCATAGCTGTATTGTAATTTTGTGGAACAAGAGCCGAATAGCTGTTATTGTAATTTTGTGGAACAAAGAGCCAATAGCTGTATTGTATTTTGTGGAACAAAGAGCCAATAGCTGTGTAATTTTGTGGAACAAAGAGCCAATAGCTGTATTGTAATTTTGTGGAACAAAGAGCCAATAGCTGTATTGTAATTTTGTGGAACAAAGAGGCCAATAGTTGTATTGTAATTTTGTGGCAGCCAATAGCTACTTTCCTTACTGAGGATATTTTTTTTTCCCTAATTAAAAGTGTTACTTTAATTTCTTTTTGAACAGTGTCTATTACAGTGGCCGGGAGGTACAAACAACATTACAACATCTGAAACACTTTTACAAGTTCCAAAACAAATTTACATTTCAGAAACAAATTTACATTTTACACAACAAATTAACAATATAGAAACACTTTTACAAGTTCAGAACAAATTAACTTTCAGAAAACAAATCTGACTGAGTTGGCAACAGTGATCCAATGTCAGTGTGAAGAAATAACTTTATGTGAAGCTATGCCAATTAACACATGCTGAACTGTCCTATCCTGTTCTGTTTTCACATAAGGTACCTGGTAATCAATCAAATGAGAGGAGGAGAGACCCAACATGTAAAGCCTTAGAGCCGCTAACGCCGCTAATGCTAACACTCACAGTGCCAACGCTAATCACACTAATTAGAGTGAAACAAGTGAGGAAATGCATGATGAAGACATTGGTCTGAACAAGACAAGACGACAATGATGAATGTTGTAAATGAGTCAGTGTGAACTTATATAAAGGGAAATGCTGTAAATCATTATCCGTGTATTGATTTTTTTTTGGGGGGGGGGGGGGGGGGGGGCACAGAAAGGGATTCTTAGCATGTGTGTTCTGTGGTGTTTTGGAAATAAAAGGTTGTATTTAAGACTGTTCGAGACTGTTACAAGGAACAATTGTGTTAAACAGAAGAGATGATGAAGGTGAAGAAGAGGACTTTCATCAGAATAATTTTGTATTTGTGATTTGATTGTTTTTCCTATTAATTTGTGTTATGTTTGGAATTAACTATGCATAAACAGGAGCAAAATGCTCTAGATCCGATGTCAGTGTGAAGCTATGCTGCTTAACACAGATGCTGAACTGTTGTATCCTGTTCTGTTATTCACAGAAAATAAGAGAGAAAAATTAAGTATGCTACCAGGAATCGACCACTGTGTCATTCTTAAAGGTTGTAACATAAGCACTGAGAGAACCCCAAATACTTGGAGCTACCAGAAATACAACTAGGAAATACAGTATGACATGAAACAGAACAAAAGAAAGACAGGGCTGTTTCTACAGAAAACACACTGAGGAGAGTGGAAACAGCTGGGTAACAAGAAACAGATGACAACAATGAGATAGAGAAGGACATGGAACTTAAATCAAGGCACAGTAGACAAATAACTATCAAAGTAAAATATGAAATGAACAACATCATAACTGAACTGCAGGGACACAAATGAACTTAACAGAGGATAAACCACAGTGGGATGAGACAGAGAGAAACGATGCCAACTACAATACTAGACACAACCTTACACCAGAAAACAAAACAATTCAAATTAAAACAAAACACAAAGAAAATGCAACATTAAAACTTTCACCCCACTAAAACTATTACTGAAGGAAAACACAGAGGGGAATAGATAAACACTGAGACCAGAAAAAGTAGCAAAATAAGCACATAAGGAATCCAGTCAGAAAATACCAAAAGATAACCAATGCTACAAAATTCAAAGAACAGACCAGACATTATACAAAGGACACTGAAAAGAAATAAAACACAAGGAACCAAATGTAAATACACAAACTAAATTTCAAAGAGTAAGAGGAACAAACTTAAATATGAATCAAAACTAGAACCATGACCCTACAAAACAGAAAAAACAGGAATCCAAAACTCCACAAAACTCAAAACCCTGAGTCCAAGACCCAGGAACCATGATACACTGAACTGAAAATAGGTGTTATTCATACACTAATCTGAATTCTTAAAGGAAGAGGGAAGATATGAAACCATAAAAAGCCTCATTAAAACAAACTGGGACCGTACTCTTCGCTTTCCTTACATTAAAAGCACAAATATAATTATTATCAATACTATGCATATTCTGTTGTTCTTTTTCTATATAAAATATGTGATAAGGGCACCAGGGTGGCTCATAGGTGACCATGTATGCCACATGCCTGTGCTGCGGGTGGTCCGGGTTGTGTCTGACCTGTGGCCCTTTCCTGCATGTCTTCACCTATATCTATCTCCCCACTTTCCTGTCTCTCTTCACTGTGCACTACCTAACAAAAGGCCAAAAAAAAAATGTAATAAAAATCTAAAATCTAAACTAAAAATTGGATCTAAAAGATACGCTGTATTGGTGTCTGTGACGGAAGTGAAAGCAGCCTGAATAACCCACAATGTGGCGGAGCTATTGAAGAATATTATTTCTGTGCTGGCTGTAGTGCAAGTGTAAGTTTGTGTGAGACAACAAGATAGGGAGTGAGAAAGAATTGTGAGTCTGTGAGCATTAGCGTAACCTTGTGAGAGCCAACTGCATCCTACTTTTCTTTGTGTGGTGAAGATTAAATTTAATAGTTTATTTTTGCTCTGCAGTAGACCACATGCACTCATATACACATTACCCTGTCAGCTAAAACACTGACTGTTTTTACCTGTTAAACTGTAATTGGGAAGCATTGGAAAGCTGGACCCTAAGAGAACAACAGAAGAGAAACTTTAGGAAGGAGAACCTAATGGAAGAAGGATGAAGGATGGGGAGGAGTTGAAAAGAGAGATGAAAAATAGGGGCCAAAAAAAAAGAAAAGAAAAAGGAATGCTGAGAAGAATAAAGGCAAACACTTAAAAGGAAGAAGAGAAAAGGAAAAAGATCAGACACAAGAAAGGGAGGAAAGAGTAGAGGAAAAGAAAAGAAGGGATGATAGTGGAATCGGCTCTGGATCAGATAGGTGTAGCTCAAGGACACAATTACTGTGTGCAGACACTGAGCCCTGACGCAAACTTTAGCAGAGTGAAAGCGCTCTGAATGACCAGCATTACCTGCACAGTCACATAACACATCAAGTTAATGACTTTCACCTTGTGTAGACTAACGCAGCAGGACATTTCAACATGAGTTTTACAATAGATTCATCATCCATAGTGCTTGTTATGCATCCTGACAATGAAGGAGGAGTGTTACAATATACAAACACTGACTGAATACTGATTGTATGTTAATTACACACATTCAATAGGATTGAATGCTATTGGAAGCTATTTCTGCTATTTCTACATTTCTGTATTATAGTTATGTATTATAGTGACAGTCTTTCTTTGAACTAAGATCTTACGTCAATGCAAAACATGATATCATGAAATCAGATTTTCATGTAGATATTTCAAATTTTCTAGCTTACTTTCTTCAAGTATTGCTATTGAATTAGTTTTTTAGGCATGTTTTTAAAGTGTACTTGTGACCTTAGAAAGAGCTCTTTTTCAGCCACATTGTTCACAAATACACTATATTGGCAAAAATATTCACTCCAAAATGTTTCTTTCACTGGAACTAAGGGGCTGAACCCAACTCCTGAAAAACAACACCACACCATAATCCTCCCACCACCAAATTTTACACTTTGCACAGTGCAATCAGACACGAACCCTTTTTCCTGGCAAAAGCCAAACCCAGACTTGTCCATCAGATTGCCAGAGAGAAAAGTGTGATTGTCACTCCAGAGAACATGTCTCTACTGCTCTTGAGTCAGGGGTGGTGTACTTTACACCGCTGCATCTAACGCTTTGCATTGCACTGGTGATGTAAGGCTCAGCCACGGAAACCCATTCCATGAAGCTCTCTGCACACTGTTCTTGAGCTAATCTGAAGGCCACATGAAGTTTTGGAGGTCTGTAGTGACTGCAGAAAGTTTGCTGTTATTCCCAATCGCTTTCACTTGATATAATACCCCTAACAGTTGACTGTGGAATATTTAGCAACAAGGAAATATCACGACTGGACTTGTTGCACAGTGGCATCCTATCAGGGTACCACGCTGGAATTAATTGAGCTCCTGAGAGCGACCCATTCTTTCACAAATGTTTGTAGAAGCAGTCTGCATGCCTAGGTGCTTTGTTTTATACACCTGTGACCATGGAAGTGACTGGTACACCTGAATTCAGTGATTTGGATGGGTGAGTGAATACTTTATACTATAGTTATACAACATAGTGTAGTGCTCTGAATATTAAGTGTATCAAACGATCTTCCCCTAGAAATAGAGTTTGGCTGTTTTTAAATTACAGATGTACTCATTTGAACAAGTGATCATAAGACCCAGTTCAGTTACTGTACTTTTAAAGCTTGTGGTGCCATTGCTTTGTCAACTGCTGCTTCCAATGTGAAATTTTAAGCCAATATGGTGACCCATTCTTCAAGTTCTCTGAAAAATGAAAGTTTTAATATCTACCATAGACTTAAAATAGGTTACCATTCCTGGACTCTGCTGCACTCATTCATTAGGATGGAACAATATTGAAATTTACTGGAAACCCACACACAGACCAGTACCTACTCTTTGACTCCCACCATCCACTGGAATACAACCTTGGGGCTATCAGACTCAGACAAAACTGGCATCATCCCATGATAAAATACCCAAACACATACACAAGCTAAACAACGTGTGCAGTGAGGATAGCTTGGAGAAATCAAACAACCACTCCACAAGTGGCACAGCACAGGGCCACCACCTCAATGGGACAAGACTAAGACTGCACATCTGCCTGCACATCTGCATTTAAAGCAGAAGGACAGTCTTTCAAGGAATGAATGTTCACATTTTAGATGAGAAAACAGATGCTTTGAGAGAAGAGGTAAAGGAGGCCATCTACATACATTGTGAACAGCTATTGCTGAAACAGAGGTATTGTTTACAAACACCAGTTATCAGCCGCTGGTAATGACCCACGCCATGTTTTACACCTTGGCTCATGGGATGGTTCAAGAACACCTCCTAAATACCTGGAACTCTATCATTTTTTTTAGACCTAAAGAAGCCTCTTGGACAAGAAACATTTTCACAACCAAAAAAAGGAGTACTATGACCTGGATGACTGAGAACCTACATGGATATACCAATACTGTGTATAACAATGGATGCAGCAATGAATGGATGCTGGTTTGTGGGCTTGCATTTCGGCCATCACTATATTGATTTTTGTTGATGTCTCAAGCAAGGGGTGGATGTGGTTTGGAAAAATCAGGATATCTGAGTCCATAATTTACAAACTGAACATCATATGAATTGAATTCTTGAGTCTTAAACTCACCAGGAGCATACCTGTATTTTCTGAGGTCATACTGTACATCAAGTGAGCAGTAGGGTTATTTTCTTATAGCCTATTTAATATCTGATCTCTATACTGTCTGATACTATCTTTGAAACCAGAAGAATCCCCCCCCCAGCCACCCAGCGAAAGGTTAAAGATCAGTTGCTGGACCTGAAAGCTATGTTCATTTTTTATTCATAGTCTGTGATATCTGCATCTTGCAATCATAAATGGGAAAACTGCAACTGGTTGGAACACCTACTAATGGATGTTATGATGGAATGTCCGTTAAGTGGAGACTCGCATTAACTATCAGTACTGTAATCCTTCCATTGTGCTGTTCTAACCTGTCTTAGTGTTTCCTCCTTTATATCTGATTCTCTGAATAGCCTCCAGCAGTGCTTCCTTGTTGCTATGAGAACTCAGCTGGAATTCGGTCCGAGCATCATCGCTGAACTGAGCAACGGCCACCTGGAGAGAAACAGAGACACGTGTCAAATAAAATTATGCAAATTTAAACTGCCATTTGCCTGAGCCAGTTTGTTTTAAACTTGCTGTAAAAGGAGAATTTAGGAAATAATAAAATTCTGTCATCATCTATTCCCAGTCATGTCAGTCACAATACTGCTGCAGTGGGTTTTCAGGGTAGTTTCAGTCTCCCCCCCAAAACAAAAAAGCTAAATTACACATACAAGAAACAGTTTTATCTGGCATTATTCTAGTGTTATGAAGCCAAAATGATTGCAATCTTGGTCAAACAACCTAATATCCACGTCATTATCACTAACACTTTCTGCATTTATTCTGGACAGGAACAACAGATGCTGCTTTAGTTCACTGAAGGTAATAGTGTAATCATACAAATTGGGGTGTGCTGAAAGGCCCCACAAAGCACATGTAGTAAAGATGGGTTCAACTGTACATGATGCACAAGAGGCCAGAATGACACAATTCACTCTTTTAAGGTTTATGGTTTTTAATAGATGGGGGCACCCTTTTTTCACCTGGACATTGCTGGTAAATTTAATATTTTTCCACACTAAGAAACACTTATGAAGTGAAAAGCAAATATTGCAATCTTTCTACAAGTACAGGAGAAATTTAGACTATATATATATATACGTCCATACTCCTAAATTGGCACTACAGTTGGCACTACAATCAGTCTAATAGTGATACTCTAAGAGAGTGGGACAACTGTCATTACCTCCAGACTGCTATGGTGCTGTTTGTTGGCTTCGGTCCAGCCTACATTAACCAGCCAACTCCCTCTTTATTGTGCAGCCAACTTTCTCACATTACAGCCAGATTTCTGCTGCTGGTAGCCTACTGCCAGGGGGTTATGGGGCACAGCGAGGCTAGCGAACTCCTTACAGCAGACATTACACAAATGAAACAAAAGGGTTTAGCAAGCACCTCTGCAGTGTGACAAATGAACCAGCTGAGGTTTGCTGACATAGTGGGGCCAGGCAGGGGAAAAAAAAAAAAGCACAAATAAATTAGTTCACAGTGACAACAGGGAGCAACAGCCCCAAGTTAGAGCTTAGCATTACTATCGATGGACCTGATAAATGAGACACAGTCTGAGGAGGCAGAGATGGTAATATCTCCCTGTGGTAACGTAAGTCAAATTTTTGTTCATGGTAGAATCAAGTTGATAGCATATTAGTCAGCATGTGAACCACTCGCTGTTTATGCCAGCTTCAATGCATCTACAGTTAACTTATTAAAAACCACCATTCCTGCAGGAAAAGTAATGTTTCTGGCACAGTAGCAGCAAATGAGTGGAGTTAATTGAATACTGCTCAGCAACAAGAAGTCATTCCAGAAAGTAAAGATTGACTCACGGGGAGTTTAAAGTTTCTTCTCACTTTCCTAAACTTTTCAACAGATACAGACCTTTGGTCATGCTGATTTCTCCAGGGACTATCAAAGAAAATTGGGGGAAAAAAAAAAAAATCTGTTCCAGAGCTTCCTTCTAATATCAGTGAGTGCCAACATCTACACATTTCTTCCCCAAACAATAAATGATCCAAAGGATGAGGACTAAGTCAAATGATCAGAGATTCATTATATGAGTAAATCTCTGTTATGTTCAAATTCAGTTAAAACAAAGAAAAGAAAGTAACCAGCAGGTTACAGAAACCAAGTGGCTCTTTGATAATTCACTCTGTCCTCTCATTATCAGCATCCTGGCTCCATTATTTTACTCTCGACTGAATGTTAGTCTAGTTTTAGCAGATCCTAAAGCAGAAATTAAAATACTTTTTCTGTCTCCCTTTTTTGATGAGTGGCTACTGGTGAAATCAGCTGCCATTCACAAGGGCTGGAGGACAGAGGATGAGGTAATTGCTGGAGCGGCAGGGGTTTGTAATCTTTCTTTTTGCAGGGATTAACACCCTCATACACATAATACTCTCTTCTGTGAATGAGTTCCCTACCCTTAGATTATATGGTTTTGAGTGTGGCTGCATTTGGCTAGAGCCCCGCCATCTGCTTTACATTATATTTCCCATGACCGTGTGTTTTTCAGAGGGAAAAAGCTTAAACAAGAAAAGAAATTGCACAGAGATTGAAAAGAAATTAAAAGCCTTAGGTACCTTTGCATTTCTGTTGGTTAGACTGTATGAACTGGCAAAACAGTCATTTTCACTAGATAGACACAACAACCACTAACAGTCCTAAATGCGAATCCAAGCCCTGCGCAGAGTCTCACTTTACCGTTAGTCAGAGTGAGGTGGTCCAGACGGCATGACTTTTTAATCCAAAAATCTTCTTTCCTCATGTAATGACAGGTTTGAGAGAAAATAGGTACATGAGGTAAGCTCACAAAGAATGCTGTTACTGACCTGGGTGCCATCTGGTCCAATCAGATCCAGTGATCCCATGGTGCTGTAGAGAAAATGTGTGATCTTCATGAAGTTGTCATCTCCAATGGACCAGGAGCCATCGACCAGGAACGCCAGGTCAGCCTTGGCCTCCTTACATACTTCACACAGATAAGCAAGGTGCATAGATTTAGTTAGCACATTGCTTTGTCTCTGCATTTAAAAAAAAAGTCATTTCATACAGAATGAATGTCAGCAGAGGAGAAAGCATAAGCGGAATATTAACTGGCTGCCTAATACATTCAAACTCTGAGTAAATATGCAAAGTATGAAGCTCTGCAAATATACATCTGCTGGAAGAGGGTAAATATGCAAAGACCGGGGTCTTCAGAGCAATCTGCCAACTGTGGAGTTCATAAGATTAAAGGTATGGTGCACACACATTTATAATGGCCTCTATCCTATCTGTGCGTTTTCTTCTTTGCGAGCTGCTCTTTCATATTTGTGGTCCTGCAGTGACTTTTCTCTCTTTTATTCATCTCAGGTTTCTCAATGACTCCCAGAGCCTATCATTGCTGCTGTAAAGTTGTTTTGTGGTTTTAACAAGTCTTCATCCTCCAAGTCTTTGCTAATTTCTAACCTTGTTTATGACCATGTCAGCCTCCATAAAATCCTGTGAAAATAAAAAATGGTTGCCATTCAAAATGCAACAAAGTAGAGGAGAAAGCTATGATATTTGCTGAGGATCCTTTCTGTGTTATAACCTGTCTTGAAACTTTGATAATTTTCTGTCATTTTTCTTTCTGTCTCTTCATGCTGCATAACTTTGGTTCTTTCTCTTCTTCTCTTTTGCTCCTACTTAGAGAAAAAAACACCCACCTTGTGTTCTGCTTCCCCCATCTTTGCTGTTCTGTCCCTGAATAAAGGTTGCCTGTCATTACAGATGGAGGCACTGGTCTGACAAAGGTCAGAAACTTAGACAGAAACGCTTCCAGGCGGGGCTCAGCAGGTGTGTCTTTCACTTTTGTGGACCTCGTGTTGCAGTGCGACCTTTTACCTGAGCTCATCAGACAGGAACAGAGGAAGATGAGGACTGTCTGGGCACTAGGTGGAAGGGTGGACTGTGAACTTAAACCCCTTTGTTCTTTGATGTTTCGCTTTGAAAAACACTTGAAAAACATTTGCTTGGCCTGCCTCATGAGTCATTTACTACACAGTCCAGAGAAAAGTTGTAAAATGCTAATAAGAACAGAACGCAATGATCTGCACTCATCAAAACCCTATATTAGAAAACATCAAAGATTGAAACTGATTAATTGTATAGATTAATCAGTTTTTTTTTTTGGGGGGGGGGGGGGGGGGGGGCAAGAGCCCATTGCTAAACTGGCCCAGCTGTACAGATTTGTCATTCAATAAAAAAGGCCCCAAAATCCTATATCAAGCATGACTTTATAAGCATTTTGCTTAAAAAGAGAAGAATTAGGCTCCTTGGTTCCCAGACAGTTGGTGACATTAAATTCATTGTTGTCTTTTCAAAACTTGTTCAATAGCCTTAGTTTGATATGTTATTTTTGTGCCGCATGCAAATTATATACAGTTCATCTGTTTATTTGGTAGGTTGTAGTTTGAAGCGAGTTTATCAAGTACAGTTAAGGGTAAACATTAACCATTAAATCACTACAATCAAAGTTGAATTTATTAAATTTTACTTAGTAATGATCAAATGAAGAAAAATTTCAGAGGTGTAATAACTTGCCTGTCAGCTGTGAGTCAGTGTATGTAAAGCGAGTTGGTAGCTGGACTGGGTTCTCCTTTTGAGGAGAAACACTTAAACTAAAGCTGAGTAGGAGAGATCAGATTAGCCCACTGGGCCTGTGGTAATACGATAAGCAAATCAATTTAAAAAACAAAAACAAAAAAGGAGTAACTTTCTTCATTTTGGTGTTGGCTGCAGCAGCCTCTGTATATTTCACACAATTAAGTTGTTGTGGAATAAAAATGTCTGGGTCACTTCCTGTGAGAGATTTTCCTTTTGCAGTATGGCCTAGTGGTGACTGTCACGAACGTGCCGCTCTGTGTCTTCTCCTCCTTTCGTGCCTCCATCTCACCATATCCCCAGCATCCTCTTCTGTCACAAACCATCTGCATGTCCTCAATCACTACTTTCTCTTTGGTATTTCTTTTTTTCCTCTTCTCTGGCAGCTCAATTTTTGACATCCTTTTCCCAGCATATCCACTAAAATGCTCTTCTATGTCATATTCATTTTCCTGATTTACATGCTTCAGTCACCATTTTCCAGCACGCGCAGTGAAAATAATTTCTGATAAGAATCTTTTAACACAATTTCTAAAACACCAACAAAGTGCATCAGATTTAGTAAATCCATACTCTGGATCACAGTTATGTTTTTTTATTTTTTGTATGTAGGTAAACCTGCTGAAGGAATTTAATAGCTGTTTTTTTTTTTTTTTTAGAAGCACACAATGAATAAACAAGGTGGAAACAGGGAATTAAGAGCTGTCTTCACATCTAATGTGTACTGAGTGTAATGGTTTGCACAGATATCAGATTTTGACTGAAAATACAGTTTTTAAAAAATTGTCATGTGACTAAAGTACTGCAAAGATTATCCACAACAACTGAACTTAAGAGTATTATATCTACTCACCCTCTTTAGCTGGTGGGATGGTGGGAGGGGGCTCTGTAGTGGGTGGTTCAGTCGGAGCCTGAGTGGGTGCTGGCGCTAGAAACACACACAAACACACACAGGAAAACAAGGTAAGGTCATCAATCATGATGGCAATGACAAGTGGCACCATCAATAGGGTCTACAGGCAGACCACAAACGCGCACTTGTGCATGACCACACAAACACACAGATAGCTGGGGTCTGTTTCTATTAAGCTTTCCTCCAGCGTTTGAGCTCTGGACCTTTACAGGAAAAAGATTTCTAATGCACAAGAAGCACTCCGAGAGCACAAACTTCCACCAGGGCAGCTCACTCTCTAGTCAGCGTTTACTTTTAAGGGAACAGAAAAATGTTTTTTATTATTTTTTTATTTATGTGAATTCATTCTCTTCTTTGGCAATACTTTCTTTAAAGATAAAACACATTTGGGGTCAACCTGAAAGAAAGTCAAATGTAAAATGAAAAAAGTGGGATCAACTGTACCTGATCTTTAGAATCCTCATATAATGCATGTCATTCTGTCTGTAAACACGATAGCTCGAGAAGTTTGGAATGAATTCTGATAAAACTTTGTAGGAGTAGGGGATCATGTTAACGATCCATTAAAATTTGGCTTAAATCCGCAAAGGTCTTCAAGGTCAACTTGATGATTATTGGTCAGAAATTGACAAAAAGACTTATAACTTAGAAACTATGATTATATAAAGATTTAAAAATTGGAATGCAAACTATAATGTGATATTTAGAATCCCCATATATCAGTATCATTTCCTAAATGTTGCCAAAACAAACAAAATCCACAAATTTTAATGGACTGTTAAAATTGTTAACATGACCCCACTCTGCACTCTGCAGGCACCCACACACGCTACCAAAACATAACCTCCTTGGTGAGGGTAATAAGCGATCTGGCTTCTACGCTTCATGGAGTCTAGATTTTGCTGCATTTTGGATTTACTTCAGACTTGAACTTTCTCCATTCTTTCAGTGCATTCTTCTTCCATACATGTATAAGTTGGGGACAGCAGAAGTCCTGTTTTCATCAGTCTAGTATCTGCTGACTAGAGGCTTTCTTAAGAGTCAAAAACAGCCCCAGGTTAAAGAGTGCCTCAGTGTCAGAACCATTAGTTTGGAGAAAGCTCTGTTAAACCAGAGTACAGCAAATCTTAAAAAGATTTGCAACTACACAAAGAAGCAACACTCTTATAAAACTGGATAAGATTATTTCAACAAATGTTTTTCAGCTTCCACACAACACCACTGCAATGACAAAATATAGACAGTGTATGCAGCCACGTTTTTTTGATTCAGTCATGAACTTTGCTGCCTGAGGATCACTGTTTTATTGAGGCAGATGTCACTGAAGGAGTTCAGGTGAGATTCATGCCAGAGAACCACCTCATTCAGCAGCTGATGCTATTTCCTGCCTTTATTGTGTCTTTTCACCCTTTGGGCTTCATTAATTGTTTACAGAGTTACACAAATGATATTGAAAGGTACCCGTGGGCTGTGTGTAAAAGCAGCAAAGTACATTTTCAAGTACTCAAGTTCACACAATTATGACAAAATATATTTTTTTTACTTCTCTAAAGAGCAAAATAGTGCACTTATACTTATTGTAGTTATCTGACACCTAGTTGTACTCATCTTCATTCCCACCAGCTACAAACTAAAAGCTTTGACACACAGATATATAACCCTTACTGTTTTTGCATATTAAGTAGGTTTACTGTGGATGCTTCACTGAAAATTAGATGTCAAGTGAAAATTTTAATTTTGTCATTTGTCTATGGCCCTTTAGCTATTTCTAAAACCAAACTGCTGAGCTTACTGTTGAATTTATCCAAAGGATATCTTGCTATTATTTGGGTGAATGTGCATATGAGAGCATTTTTATCCATTCACATATTGATATTCCTGACTGTGACATACAGTGAGTCCTCTTGTTCCCAGGAGCTGTGTGGTTCACCTCAGCTCATTAGCAGTCAACTGAACTGCACCAGCAGGATGTATTTTCTCTGAGAGTGCAACTAAACAAATGCTTGAAGATGTGTGACAGAAGACAGCTACTGTACAGATAAGATGGAGATGTAAAGGATTAATTGATAACAGTGGATGAGAAATGAGCATTAAAATAAAACAAAGATAAAAACTTGCAACCCCTGGAAATGAATTAAATGACTGCTTGTTTGGTGAGCATAAAGGCATACGTGAAAACATAATCAAGCACTGATATATAATAAACATAAACCCAACATACGTGTCATGTCAGTGATGGAGACGGCCGGTCCCTCCATTTCTTGTATTTGCGTGTGAACGCTGATCTGGTATTGGCTACTAGGAGTGAGGTCGTAAAAGCAATGTCGGGAAGCTCCACCTCCCAGCCTCACTTCCTGCCTCTGACCATCTGCAAGGCAACAACAAATTAAAGAACTGACTTAGAATAATTAAAATTCACATCAAGAGTCATGAAAACCAAACAGACTGAAATCATCTGGAGATCACTTTAAATTGACTTTATTTACAAAATAAACTTCATTTTTCTGTGTATTCTGCATCAAAGTCAAAGCTAATATTAAAAAGTCATTTTCTGGCATATTAAGGCAAATATGATTAGAATTTAGCTCAGTTCAAGGCTCAGTCACCTTGGTGAAGCTTCATGTTTTGTTGACTTTACAAAATCAACTGTGATGCATCAAACTGATTCATTCTCACACAGATTTATCATAATGAAAGTAACACACAAAAACACACAAGGTGACGATCTGCGGCATGTGCAGCTTTCATTGCACCAAAAAGGTAACCGAGAAGGTTTTCAAACAGTGGAGAAAAACATCTTAAATCAACTCAAATATGAAATGAATCACATTATTGATTTCTTCCCTCTTCTTTTGACAATTTCCTCTGGATTGCAGACTGCAAACATGTTTTCTTTTTTTTTTTTGTCTATTTTGACAAGCTGCAGAGCGAGAGGATCGCAGAGAAGAAAAGAAATAAGAATTGATGCTGGCAGCCCAAAAGGTACAAACTGGAAACTCACATATACAGTACACACTCTAATAGCTGCCATTTGTCAGTTTCATTTAGTCTAATTTTATTTCCTAATATGTCTCTCATCTTGGAGCTTGACAAATTAGCACCTCCTCCATGCAGGAAGCAGCCATAGATAATAAAGTTTAGGGAAACAGCTGTCACTGAGACTCTACATACTTCCATCTGAGAAGGTGTTTAAGCAGCTGGCTGGCTCTGTGTGGATTAAAGCAAATCTCTAAACTTCGGCTTGAACATCCAGCCGCTGCTCAGGCAGGAGAGGGAGCGAGAGCGCGACAAAGATAAATAGAAAAGTATGTGAGGAAGGCGGGAGAGAGATCTTCCTTCTTTCTGCTGTGTTTTTCTCTGAAAGGCACTGAGATGCATGCACAAATCACACACTGAATTTATTCCTGTTTCTAATACATATATCAGCCAACACCAGCTTCCAATTTAGTTTGATCAGCACCAAGCATGTGCCTGAACACTGTCAGAAAAATCAATTTTAAAGCAGAGCAAAGATCTTATATACGTACGTACAGGATGTTCCTGTTATTCAGTTTTATATAAATAAAGCTGCAATCAATTTTGCTTCTGTGCTGTCATTGCCTTGATGTTGTGCACACTACCTTGCTTACACACCAAAGAAAATCAGGGTTACTGGTAACAGTATTAGTCACACCCGTGATTTCCTTCCCATGGCAAATCAAACGGGTGGAGCTCAGAGCTCATTTGCCAATTACGGATTTCACCGAACGGCAATCAAGGAATAAATGGCAGGAGATTTTCAGGCTTAATGTCAACTCATGAAGCACATATTCCAACCTGCCTGCTACAGCTTGTTTAACTTATGCTCGCTTTCACACTGGTGCACTGTATGACACTGATTCTTACAAAAAACAAAACAACAAAAAAACAACTCGTGGACATAATTAAAAGACTCAGTAGTATTCCAGGTACTTCCTGATTACACTCAGTAATTATTTTGAAGATAACCACAAATCTATATGGCAATTTCTATATGATAGCCATCTCTGAAATATATCAGGAGGGCTCTATATTTTATATGAACTTTTGCTTCCCAGACAATAGCCCCCTGAGGTAAAATAAAAATAAAGCTTGAACTTGAATACATTCACTGTGATTGGATGAGTTCCAAAATTCTCTGTCAACACAAGGTGGGCTTTATATTTGGGAAAAGGGCAAACTATAACAAGACTGGGGTTAAATAGATTTTTTTTTCAAATACAGATTCATTTAATTAAAACATATTTGTCTACTTTCTTCTTTTGGTGCGAGCTTCCCCCCTTTGTTCCAACCCATTTTCTTCCTCTGCCTCCTTTTTTCCCATTGATTAAATTAAACAGCCTCTAAAGGTCAAACTCTGGGTCTTTACTCATTTCATTTCTGACACGATGACATGTGCAATTCTCAAAACAGTTCCCCCCCATGTCATTTATTGAGCATATCATATCTCCCTTCCCTTCTGCAAACAGCAGGATTTATGAATATCCCTCACAGCATAAACCAGTGCCATGTGAGAATGATACAAATATATATACAGTAACACTTATTTCCCTTGTTGCTCATATCAATATAAATCAGCATGAATGTCAAAGGTATACGTAATAATACACCTGTAACCAGCTCTGAGCAGACAGGTTTCTGTGTTAATAATAAACAGAGGAGACATTTTCATGAGATTACTGTAAACCTATAAGGACACATATCCAAAGGTCGGAGCCTGTATCCAGCCACATCACCACATAACGCAACTCTAGTAAAGATTTTGATTTACTGACTGAACTGTATTCCAGATACTTAGTTGGCAAAAATATTGTTTCTCACATGTTGGAACAAATGGGGGTGTAGCCCAAAATAGTAACTGTGGACCACTGTATGTGTCTGTACAGAGAGCTACTGTTTCTTTCTGGAATAAAATGACTGAAAATGTTTTACTACTGTTTTAAGGTGTGATTCAGACCATATTTCAGCAAAGTGATGAATTTACAAGTTCACAGCTGACAGGACAGAGTGAGCAGGTTGTATTAGGTCACATTTTTGTGCAAAAAAGCAAACTGGATAAAAAATTTTTTTAAATTACATTTCACACAGATACAAGTATATATGGCAGCATATGTTCTAATTAAGGCAACAGTCACACAGGCCTGCAGACCTGTCAACAACCATCTGGCAACCATCCTGTTGCTGGATGTTGCTGGCAGCCACTATTAAGTTGATAGCTGAAAGCCCCATTCACACACACTTAGAGACTGATTAGCAACACCTCCAGCTGGCGAGTGATTATTGAAAGTTGCTGGCAGTCAACAATGTGAAAAAAATTGCTTTGGTCACTAGCAGGTTGCATACAAGTTGCCAACTTGTCTGCAAATACTTGCCAACTACTTGCCAAGTGGTAGTGAAACTGCGATGCAAACCCAAAACAGAGGCCAGTCACCTTTAAAATGAAAGTTGTGCCTTCTTTGTTTCCAGTTTGTAAGGCACCTTTTCAAGTTTCACTACATCTCAGAGAGTAGTACACTGCCATCTGCTAGCAACCAAAGCAATCACAAGAAGGGTTTAGGTGCAGCACCCTCGTTGTGACTGATTTCACCAACACCTCCTCCAGCAACCACTCGCTAACCGTTCAAAGAATACACATTCTTCTCTAGTGTACGGTGGTTGTCACGGGGTCGCTGACTGTTCTAGCTTGTGTGACTGAAGCTGAAGAGTAAAAGTACTTACTGAGTGTGGACTGTATAGAGATTCTGTATACTGTAGCATGTAGAAGAGGCTGCCACTGAACACACATGCTGTTGGGTCGCACCTGGTAGGTTGACAAGCCAGACACACCGAGGAACACTGGAGAGAGATAAAGAGTTATAGAGATGACAGAAAGATCAGTTTAAACTCTATTTTTCAATTCCAACTACACACATATACATGCACGCATGCACGCACGCACACACACACAGACGCGCGCACAATTAGTCTCTTTCTGATGGACTTCTGCATCTGCATTTCTGGGATTACTATGATTAATTAGGGCATCTATCAAAGAACATCAGTAAAATCAATGCATGGTACCAACAAACTATTAGTTTTTACAATCCTTAATCACTTCTTGTTGTCCCCAATTCAAGTAGGAGAGATTTTGACATCTGGCTGGATTTGTTACAGGCTATGCTGCATATTACTGATGGCTAACAAGTCAAATTTTGTAAAGATCTGTCATCAAAGTAGAAGCACTTTAAGAGAAATGAAAATAGCTGGTTATTAGTTGAGTAAAATGCTATTATGCAACCACACATCATACTTTAAAATGCATAATGCATATAAGGCATGGTGCAAAGACTTTAATTGGAAAGCAAATTGAAAGTTCTGGGACAGCAGTGAGCGACTGCGTTGGAATTAGGACAAAGTTATAAAATGCCTGGATTATGTATCAAAAGAAAAGTGGTCAGAACATCTCCTTTTAGGCCGACTGCTAAACATTAACAGTGCACCAAGTGTAAATAGTCTAAATGTATTCTACTGATGGCACCTGTTACAATATTCAGCTGGGTAGATGTTAAAATAAATCATTAAGTACAAAATTAGTCAGGCTTGATGTGTCTTGTGGGGGAACATGAGATATTATGCAGTGAAATGCAAAACAGCGGAGCAATTTTAATAGCTGAAACTTGTTTGGTAGAGAGATTTCAATGTACCACAGGCAAGCCACCCTCCCAGGAGTCAGTCTCTCTTCTGTTTTCCTCTCTCTCCCTTTCTCACTTGCTCTTGTTCTTTTCCCCTTGTTAACAGAATTTGCTGATGATATAAAATAAACTCGGCTCTTGTGCCAGTAAATGGATATTTTATGCCGGGACCATATGGCAGGTGCCTTATTTTAAATACGTGTGAATAATGCATAGGGCAACCCATCATTTCTATTAATAATATGCAAAGATGCACCCAAACTTACTCTCATACATACAAACACGCAACATTCACTGGCATGGACAGCGGACACCCACAAGCCGGTACTGATGCAGATGTGGGTGCAGATGTATGCATGCAAATAGATACTGTGTTAAAATTAAGACAAACTTAGCACCCAAGGGAAAATGATATATTTTGTTGATTCAGCCTGTTTCTCATCATTTCTTTCTTTCACAGCAGCAAGTTTAAGTCAAACCTCTCTTACCTTTTTTTTAAAAACATTTTTCAGTGTGTAAATTCTACAAACTTTCATGAAACCCTTTGGCAGTCTTGTTATAATCTATACTGTAAAAGCTCCCGCACCAAAATACAAACTATATTAAGCTTTGTCTAAGGGAAAAAAAATAATTTCATTCGCTGGTCTTAGGGGTATTAAAATAGCTTTTAAAGCTATGTGTTAGTATGTGCAAATTATTTGTGCAAACATGCCATGTCACCTTCTCTTGATGAGGCTGCAATGAATGGAGTGTACCCAGGGAAATACGATACTATAGCCACCTTATTAGAATGACGAATGATTCAATGCATTTCCCTTTATAAATCAGAGTTCCTCCAGAGAAGACCAAACTACTGGCAATGAATTTAACTAAGCCCTGTGTAACATGGGGAAATACGATACATATGAAAATGTATCAGTGCACTGAGAATTGATTGCGTCTACTAGAGAATATGTGTTCTGCTGAATATTTAGCGATGAGCTATTTTCCTGATCCCTAGCCAGCAGTGTATAAAAACTAATTACAGTGTGAAAAACAATACTAGGAGCATAATGCACTAGAAAACATGGATCCCAAAAGAGTAACATGTGGATAAAATTATTTAAAAAATGCACGCATGCTGTTAGTAAATTAGGTTTGTGGAGGAAAAAAAGTCCAAAATTCACCACTAAATCTGTTGCCACACCAGTGCCAGAGTGTAAAGTTTATATGTGGAAGGTGGTATAATTTGCATCTCACTGCCTTGTATTTTATCTTTCTCTCCTTATGAAAACATCTTTCATTGTGAGTGCTTTATAGAGACAGGAAGGCGTGAGGGAGCTGTAAGTCATCCTACAGGGGCACGGAGAAAAACAGATGAGGGATGGCACATCACTGCAGCACAAATTAATAAAAAAAAAAATCAAAAGCAGCCCATTTATTTCCAGATGAAGTGGAAATTGAATAATCACTCAGCTTTACGTTTCGTTTCTCAGCATTTTTGTTTCAGAGGGAAATAGTTTTTCGGGAAAACAAAGTGAATATGTCTTTTTGCAGTGTGTTGATGAGCTATTAAAATTACAGTATAAGCCTATTTATATTTATCCCACCACTTGGTGAGGCATTCCTGGGAAAGCCCAGAAGACTGCAATAGATTTTAAAGTAAGGGATGATAGGTCAGTTTACTGAAAATATCACATGACAACACACAAATAAGGTCCAAACTAAAAAGACAACATAAATGTCATATGCATGCATGCAGACGTGTACAATCCCAGCACTTTTCAACTTTTCTCTGCATCTCACTTTCAGTCCATCTATTTGTTTTAGATAAGAGAAGCATTAAAGCCTGCATTAGTTCTTACTGATACCAAATCTATATGCAAAAGAGATTGTTCTCACTGCCTGCAAGGAAAATATTAATATCCATCTGTCTGTTTGCTAAAGTCTCAATGGAAATTAGAGCGTATGATATCAGCAGGTGTTTAATATGCATGTTGTACCTTTCCCACTTTTCATAAACTACTTTGCTTTTCTGTTGCCTTCTTCTGATTGCCACACCATGCTTTTTGGCCAATTTTTAATTTAAAAAATTTCAGCTGGTGGTGACATCCCAATAAAGCTGCTTTCGGCTGCTCCTTTATTCACGAGGAGTTGCTGTGGCAACCCCTTGTGCACATTTGATTTGGCAGATTTTTTTTTTTTTTTTTTACACCAGATGCCCTTCCTGACACAACCCCAAAGGGATAAACCAGCACTCTTTCACTTGTTAGGCAAATGTGTTAAACCATCCCAATAAATATAATAATATATGACTTCACAAAAGCAAGTCAGTGTACTCTCAGTGCAAAGAGCAAATTAAAATTATGCTTATGTGTGTTCAAAATCTAATTTTCTCTAATTCTACAGCCAACACACAATACTGTGAGAGATAGTATGAGGTCCTCAGGATTCAGATATCTCTTGGTGTTGTTACTTGCAGGTTTATGAGAAGGACACTTACATGTTTTGGCATTTATTAGCTGTGGTTCACTTTCTCCTGCAGGGTAGGAAGCCTTCACTCGGACGCTGTACTCTGTCCCACTTTGTAGATTGACAATAAGCATGGAGTTCACATCTTCATCCACTGTTGTCTCCAATACTGGACCCTGAACTGAGAAAGAAACACACATATATACACTGGTACAGACAGGAAGAACAAATGATGATAAAAGTTCCTGTATTTAAAAAAGGCACACACTACAAACCAGATAAACACAATAACAGATTTGAGCGGTGTAAAATGTTTTGAATATCATTTAAATTTAGAGTCCCCTAAGCCACCATCAGACAGTATTAAGTTTACAAAGATATTGTTTTTTTAATTAAGTGACATCATTCTCTACTGTTTCAATATCTTATATGCAAATTAAGCCCCTAACAATGTAATGGCAACAATTTCTTTCTACATTTTAATACAAAAATATCAGTGATTCCCGATATTACAGCTTTTCTACGTGCAGTATTATAGTGGCTTTTTCCCTTAGACTTGCAGTTTTGGGCTCAGCTTTTTAACATAATGAATTGCATCAAATCTATAGTGCACATTTAAGCCCCACCACCACCACCACCACCACCACCAGCCTGGATTTAAAAACAATTTAGCTAGACAAAT
Source organism: Archocentrus centrarchus (assembly GCF_007364275.1). NCBI lineage: Eukaryota > Metazoa > Chordata > Actinopteri > Cichliformes > Cichlidae > Archocentrus > Archocentrus centrarchus. Next base: position 18,584,477 of record NC_044361.1, read on the forward strand.
TTAAAATGCGAAAAAGGTTTTAACCAGCTCATTGAGCTGGTTAAAACTTCAAGCTCATTTAATCCTTGCACTATTAGCTAAGCTAAGCTAATTATAGCTGATAACATTTTCTACTGAGTTTTTTTTTTTTTTAATGATCTGTGTGTCCCTAGCCTCTGTCTGAAATTATGGACCTCTTGATTAAAAAAATAAAGAGGTCCATGAAAAAAACAGTCAATTGTTCATCATGCTTGCTGCAAACTCCACATACACCCATGCTACCCATGCAAATGATGGTTGGAAAATAATGGCCTCAACACTTAATTTATAATTAAATGTTGTGTTTTCAAAATGTAAATGAGCCCACTCACATTTTAATCACACTCTGGATCTTCTCCTGATGGCACAGAAACTACACACTTGTCAGTTTCTCCTGAAAACCCTCTTTGGTCTGACCCTTTCTTGATATTTTACAATAATAATACAGCACTGGGAAAAAGAATCTCAGCACACCAGATATCTTCCTGAAAATGCTGTATCAAAATTTAAAGAAGTGCTTCCTTCTTTGTTACCTTCACACATCCTCCCACAGAAGTACATTATCTTGTTAATATCATTACATCCTCACTGCGCATGACTCTGGATACTTGGGCTCCTCTGAAAAGGAAAGCAACTCCCTGGTAAAACTCACAAACGTGCACCTTAAAGCAGTTACTGTAACTCAGGGAATGGCACTGCACTCATTTAGAAGATCTTCATTTGGCCTGGAAAAATAATTTATTACTCTATAAAAAAGATCTAGATGAAGCTAAGATATGTTATTGTCACTGACAGAGAAAAACAAGAACAACCCCAGGTTTCCTTTCAGCGCTGTAGCCAGGCTAACAAAGAGTCAGAGCTCTGTTGAGCCGAGTATTCCTTTAGCTTTGACTAGTAATGACTTTATAAATTTCTTCGCAAATAAAATTTCAACCATTAGGGAAAAATATTCACAGTTATCCCACAGACATATCATTAAGTACTGCAACTTTAATAACTGCTGTTATTTTAGACTCTTATTTAGACTCTCTCCTGTTAGTCTTTCCGAACTTCAATAATTTCTTCCTCTATATCATCTAACATGTCTATTAGACCCCATTCCTGTAAGATTGTTCAAATAGTTATTACCATTAATTAAGTTCTCTCTATTAACAGGATACCTACCACAGGCTTTCAAGATGGCTGTAATTAAACCATTATTTAAAAGGCCATCAATTGACCCAACTGTCGTAGCCAATTATAGGCCAATCTCCAACCTTCCTTTTATCAAATTAATTCTTGATAAAGTAGTTGTATAAAAGCTAACTGATCATCTCCATAGGGATGGTTTATTTGAAGAGTTTCAATCAGGTTTCAGAGTTCATCACAGTACAGAAACAGCATTAGTGAAGGTTACAAATGATCTTTTTATTGTCATGTATCGCTGTGGCAGGCAAGGAAGAGGACCCCAACGCAGGATACACAAGGCGGAGGTAAAATTTAAACTCAGCTTTATTTGCTAAAGAGCAAAACAGAAGGCTGGACTGGACGTAACCAGCAACTGGACTGGACGTATAGAACAAACAAAATAAATCTAACTTGATTTCCAGGTACAAAGGCAAAAAAAACAGGACGCACACAGCAGGAAACAATGACAGGAGCTCTGACATGAATACTGACAAGGACACAACAACAACCAGAGGAAACACAGGACTTAAAGACACAAGAGGGCTGATAAGGGGAGAGGAAACAGCTGGGAACACAGGTGAACCAAATAACACTAATGAAAAGGGGGAAGCAAAACAGAACATCACACACAGGTACCAGAAGACTATCAGAATAAAACAGGAAGTCAGATGAGGGAACAAAAACGTGAACAAGACACTGAACACCGGGGAACACAAGAAACTAGAAATCAAAACATAACCAAAACCCCCAACAAAAGAAACCAGAAAAGGGAAACACAATTCAACAACTAAGCACAAACAAAAAACACTGGGGCATAAGGACCGAGGACCATGACACTTATGGTCTCTGACAGTGGACTCATCTCTGTGCTTGTCCTGTTAGACCTCAGTGCAGTGTTGTGTAGACTGCAATATTTTACTATAGAGACTAAAACACACTGCTGGCATTTAAGGAACTCTGGTACAGTGATTTGAATTGTATCTATCTGATAGACTTCTTATTCTTCATACATCAAAGTTAGTCATGGAGTTCCACAGGGTTCTGTGCTAGGATTAGTTCTATTTACATTGCAGTATTATTAGAAGGCATAGCATACATTTTCATTGCTATGATGATACCCAGCTTTATTTATCCATGAAGCCAGATGACACACATAAATTAATTAAACCACAGGTATGTCTTATATTTTTCTTTATATATATATATATATATATATGGCCCTAAAAATCTGCAGGACTGTTCATGCATCGATTACTCCCAGGCTGGAGTATTGTACTTTGTTATTATCAGATTTCTTTAAAAGTTCCTTGAAAAGCCTTCAGCTGATCCAAAACGCTGCAGAGAGTGTACTGACAGGGACAAGAAATAGAGAGCATATTTCTCCTATACTGGCTTCTCTTCAATGGCTCGCTGTTAAATCCAGAATCAAATTTAAAGTCCTTCTCCTCACATACAAAATCTTTAATAATCAGGCCCTATCATATCTTAAAGACCTCATAGTAGCATATTATCCTAACAGAGCACTTTGCCCTCAGACTGCTGGCTTACTTGTGGTTCCTAGGGTATTTAAAGGTAGAATGGGAGGCAGAGCCTTCAGCTTTCAGGCGCCTCTTCTGTGGAACCAGCTCCCGGTTTGGATTCTGGAGACAGACACCCTCTCTATTTTTTAAGATTAGACTTATAACTTTCCTTTTTGATAAAGCTTAAAGGGAGTTTTTTCTTCCCACTGTAGCAAAGTGCTTGCTTATATGGAGGTATATGTGGGCTTATTGGGGCTTTCTCCTGAATACTGTAGGGTCTTTACCGTACAATATGAAATGCCATGAGGTGACTGTTGTTGTGGTTTGGTACTATATAAATAAACCTGAATTAAATTACATGCACATACTGTACACACACAGAGGGGCCATTGACTTACTTAAATAAAACAAAGACATAACAGTAGCAGTCTTCATTAATGCAGCTTTTCCAGATAACTGCAGCAAAGTGTTTTACAAAATAATAAAAACCTCCAATAGAGAGATTAAAGATTTAAATTAAAAATGAAACAAATGCAGTAGAAGAAGAAAAAGAAAAAAATGATAAATAAAGACAAAGCAGCAATTATCTTTACAGCACACCACCCACTGGAACAATGTGAAGGGAAACAAGCTGTATGTTTGCATGTGTGCTGTACATTTTAACTATTTGCTAAACTTAGTGGGTTTATACCTATAGTAAGTATATGTTATAGCTCTGTGTGTGCACATGTAGGCAGCTGCACACACACACTTTCTTCCCACCATGACTCTCATGGTGAAAACAGCAGCCTGCTGAAAAATGAATTTCTCTTCAACGCAATTTCAGATGAATGCAGCCATGCCTGCTTAAAGCTGGATCCTCAGAGACATGGTAATTGTGTTTAGATGACTAAAAACAGGCATGGAAAGTATAAAAAAAAAAATAGTTTTTTGTCTTGGAAAGAGGAAACAATGCACGTTAGAGAAGCAGCAGAACAGTGAAAATGTTCTTTTGATGACGCCTTGAGACAAAAAATAAATGAGTAAGGGTAATGTTTTATGTTAGTGCCAAATGGTGAAATTTTTCTTGAAACCTCACATTTCTTGTTAAAAGACAAAGAAGCTACTATGAGGAAAAACAAAGCACCTTGAGAGCCTGTGTTTGGTCATACATTAGGTGTCAGATATTTCTGTGGTGGGTCCTTAACGAGCGGATTAGTATGTTTGGGAAAAATACATAATCACATATATATAGGTTGTCCTGTGGGCGGTCTTTTGTCTTCCAAGCTTGGGTGAGCTACCAGAGGCCTGGGACCTTGAGGGTCCTGCGCAGTAACTCAGCTGTTCCCAGGACTGCGCTCTTCTGGACAGAGATCTCAGATGTCGTTCCAGGAATCTGCTGGAGCCACTCTGCCAGATTGGAGGTCACTGCCTCGAGTGTTCCGATTACCACGGGGCCCACTGTTACCTTCACCTTCCACATTCTTTCTAACTGTTCTGTGAGCCGTCGGTATTTATCGAGCTTCTCGTGTTCTTCCTTCTTGATGTTGCCATCACTTGGTAACATCTATCACTACGGCCTTCTTCCTCTACCATGCCCGGTTGGTTAGCCATCACAAGTTTGTCTGTCTGTATCTGGAAGTCCCACAGATCTTACCTCTGTTATTCTTGACAACCCTTGGGGGCGTATCCTATTGTGACCTCAGGACAGCCAGGTCATACTTGTCATAGATGTTCCTGTATAGTATGCCAGCTACTTGGTTATGGCGTTCCATGTATGCCCTGCCTGCAAGCATCTTGCACCCTGCTGTTATCTGTTGGATTGTCTCAGGGTCATCTCTGCTCAGCCTGCACCTGGGGTCTTGCCTTGTGTGGTTGGCCCCAGCCTCTATCGATCTTGTGCTCAGAGCTTGTTCCTGTGCTGCCATTATTAGTGCCTCTGTGCTTTCTTTTAGTCCAGCTTTCTCCAGCCATTGGTAGGATTTTCCTATATCAGCCACTTCTTCTATCTACTGGTGGTACATGCCATCCAGAGGCCTGTCCTTCCATGATGGTTCCTGTTCTTGCTCTTTTTCTTTCTCGAGTTTCTGCTGCCTGGGTATTCACTAAGCACATGATCTTTTGTGGCTATCTTCCTGGTGTATGCATGGATCTTTGTTGTTTCATCTAGGATAGTGGTTCTGACACTCAGTAGTCCTTGGCCTCCTTCCGTCCACTTAGCATACAGTCTCAAGGTGCTGGATTTGGGGTGAAACCCTCCATGCATTCATTGTGTCTCATCCATTAGCAGCTGGTTCATTTGTGCTGCCAAGCACTCATGGAGTGCAGTTAGCTTCTTTAGCCAGTAGGTGTGAATCATGTCAGGGCCTGGTGCTGTTCAACTATTCATATTTGAGACTCTTTCTTGGATGTCAGCCACTGCGAAAGTTACTGTTCAGAGAGATTGCTGAGGTCTGCTCTTAGATCCACTAGCCACCAAGCATAGCTGTTATGTGCTGCATCCTTCTCCCATATGCTCTTCCAGTCTTGCTCCATGGGTGGGGCTGTTCTCATATTGTTCCCCGCCACTGACAGTACACCTTGGATGGTTCAGTAGAGAGCACCCAAGCATCTCAAGGATCAATGTTGCTGTGGTATAGATAGTAGACTTTTAGAGGGTACTTCATGTAGTCTTGGTAATTGGCCACAGGTTTACAGCTTAGCCAAGATCTTCTCTTTCAGGCCAGCTGCTCTGGCATTCAATGTATCAGTTGTTCTTGGAGCGTAGGGATGATGATACCTCCCTTCAACCTGACATTCTGGCTTCCCCTTGCCGTAGCATTTGTGTTGTACCTTGTCAATCTCTAGTTGCAATAGCAGTGGCTTTTTACATATGTTGGGACACTGAGCTACTAGTTGTTTTGATGTTAGGTATCAAAGAACCCACAGGTCCCACAGCCTCTTCATGTAACCTCTTCCACTGGAGTTACATGCATAGTAGCATTCCAACAGTTCCCTATTTTCATCTCTTTTCCACTGATGTTGTAGCCTTCTTACAGTAGCCCACTTCTCCTCAGTATATCTTGGTTCCTCAACACCTGATGAGGACCATGCTAATCCGGGCAACGCCTGAGCCAGCATGGCAGTTAGATATCTCTTGTTCATGTTCCGAAGTAGGCTTGGATAGAATGGGGGATTGTATGGGGATTCGAACCCCCAACCTATTGTTCTAAAGATGGCAGTGTTTCCACTATGCTGCTGCAATGAAATCTGACTGATGGACTAGCCTGCTGCTTCATTTTTTCACTTTCATTTTTGAGGCGCAGGTTGATCATTTTCATTTCCATCAAACAATGTGGTGTCCTTTCTCTCCTATAGACCCCCTCTTGTCTGCAGAACTTTTTGGTCCATATTGACACGATAGCATCACACAGTTGCTGCACATCCATGAATCTCCTGTTCCACCACAACCCAAAGGAGTTCAGTTGGATTGAGATCTGATGACTATGAAGGCCATGTGATAACAGTGAACTCATTGTAACGTTAAAGAATCCAGTTTGAGATGATTTAAGCTTCGCGACATGGTGCATTATCCTGTTGGAAGCAGCCATCAAAAGATGGGTACAATGTGATCAAAAAGAATAAACTCAGTTAGTCCGTGGTGTTTAAACAAAGTGTACCAAGAAGTCTGAACCACTGATACAAGGCAGGTTGGATCCATGCTTTCATGTTGTTTACACCAAATTCTGACCCTACCATTTGAATTTTGCAGCAGAAATTGAGACTCATCAGACCAGACAACGTGTTTCCAGTCTTCTATTGTCCAATTTTGGTGAGCCTGTGCCAATTGTAGTCTCAGTTTTCTGTTCTAAGCTGACAGGAGTGACAAGTTTTCTGTTGCTGTAGCCCATCTGCTTCAAGGTTTGATGTTTTGTGGGGGTGTAGATGAGCAGTTTCTAAAATACTCAGATCAACCTGTCTGGCACCAGAACCATGCCACATTCAAAGTCACACTGCATCAAAATGTGAACTATAAAAAGGAAGGTGTACTTAGATGGATACACAGAATTTAATACATGTGTGTCTGTGTGTGTGTGTGTGTGTGTGTACCATATATGGGCTGGTAGATGATTTTGTAACCCTCTGCAGGAGACTGAGATGGATCCCAAGTGACCCTGAACCGGTTGTACCACTCCTCTGACACACGCAGATTTTCAGGAGGCAAGAGTGGCACTGCCAAAAATAAGACAAAATCAGAAGGTAGAAAAGCTTCTCACAACTTCAATTTATATTACTAAGATATGCTAAAACCTTGAAGTAAGGGGAAGTAAGTACTAACTAAGTCATCAGTTTAAAAAACAACTACAGAAGGACTTAGAGCTGAATATCATTTAAAGTTTTTGATAGTAGAGCTGCATTCCTACAGTAGCACGTACTCACACTCGTGTAAATAACTCTAACCTCTTAAGAATATAGAAATGATTAACAGCCACTTGAGAAACATATGTAAATAAAACTGGTAAAATTCACATTTAATTATTTAAATCCAAAACTCAGCGCTGATATTCAATTCAGTTCAGTTCAGTCCTCTTTGTGCCTGTTGTTGCATAAGCCTGTAACCAGTTCTTTCCATTGCGATCAGTTTCAGGCCATCTTCTGTAGTGTAATAAAAAAAAAATCGTCATGTGAGAAGCTGAAAATGGAACTTTTTTGTTGTTCTGATATAAAAAATTATTCAATCAACTGACTGAAGTGCCTTGAGGCGACTGTTTGTTGTGATTTGGCGCTATATAAATAAAATTGAATTGAATTGTATTATCAGTTGAGTCTGTCTGAACAGCTTTTAAAGACAGCTTTTCCAGCTTTTAGTACTTAACCATTTTTGATTTACAACAAACACTTTTAGGTGTTACAGGTTTAATATCCAGCCTTTATAAGGCTGAGTATGAGTTTTGCACTTCCACAATTGAAGAAATCCCACATTACTTCAGGGCCTGATTTAGTGGACAATTTTCATCACTGAAAAAAATACAAAATCATCCCTTACTGTAGATCAGGCTCTCATTTATCATTGTTCAAGCTAAGTAGATTTTTATTTGCATTACAATGAGTTCTAGTGCTCTCATCTAAAAAGATGACATATTTTATGTGACATTTCAATTCTCTGCGCACTGAGGAGACAGCCACTGCTGGCTCAAGAGAGGTAATCTAGGGAATAGTTGAGAAAATCAATTAGACCTGAGCAAAATAATTTAATTGTCTCATTAATGAAAGGCGCTGCTGTAATTATGAGCGGCCTTCATTAAGACAATTAGGAATGCATCAGTATTTGTCGTGGCTTTGATTTATAATCTCCTTCAGGAACATAAATGAACGTGAAATTAATGCAATGCAAATGAACATTCTGCTCACAGCGATGAAATTCATTGTCATTAACTTCCAGTTTTATCATCCGTTCGCCTAAACTGGGAGCTGCATCTTTGTGAAAAGGGAGTAACACAGCCTTGAACCCAGTGGTTGATAAGTCAGAGCAGCTAGCATGTGTGTGCATATGTGTGTCTGTTTGTGTGTGTGTGCGTGTTGGGTAGTTTGTTAGACTTACATGTGGAACCAATGGCAGAGGCACTGAGACCATCTTGCCCATCGCTGTACACTGGTGTGACCGTCACTTTGTAGCGGGTGTCTGATTGTAAAGGCTCGAGGACTGCTCTCCTCTGACCTCCTGAAACTGACATCTGCACACACACACACACACACACACACACACACACACATGAATACACACATTCTGGGAACATTTGAATGAGTAAGACAGCACAGGTGAGTTCTGCATACAGGCACGTATATATAGCACACTAGATATAGAAACAGTCACTCTTCTCTGCTGGTTTAACGGGACATTTGGAGGTGGTTTAAGAATTCTTTTCAATTCAGCTCAGTCAGTAAAGTCAGTTGATGCTAAAAGTGGGGCAGGGAAGAGCTGAGAAAACCCCATTACTGCTACGTCTTCATTTATAACTGCTGAAGTCTTTCCCTGCATGTTTGTTAGGGTCCTACTTTGTATAAATGAGCTGCTTTTTATCGAAAAGCCTCAAAGAACACTGTATCTTGAGCATTTCCTCTGTGGCAATGAGCTAATTATCATGATGTTGACATTTCACAGTATATTTAATATTTAAAACCAGGTAGAAATACACCAAGCATGAGATTCACTGTTTGTACTAGACACTGGAAAAAGAGGCTGGCAAAACAATCTCCACAAGCTACACCAAGTGGCTTTTTCTCAAGCTTTCAGATATAGCACACAGTGTTCATCAGCAGCTGTCCTGAAACTGTAGGTCAACGTTTTCATTACTCAGAGCAGTCATGCTCTCACTCATGTTGGCTTGAGCACTAAAAATTGAGCATTACGATTTGCTCTTCTAAAAGTGCTTAGAATGATGAAAATTACAGTCATTTGCAGTTCTATAATAACCATGACTACTGACATTATGTAATACAGTTTAAAAGCAGACTTTGACTGTTTTGGCATCTAACTGAAGATATTTGTAACTAAACCATTATTGGAAGTCATTTGAACTATGAGGCACCGATGTAACCGAGTTATTTCACTCTGTGATGAAGCCTATGCATGAGTTCAGTAAGGAAGCTCTGCATTCACACTTCTGCCTGCATTCCTGGGTGTTTGGGCTGCTAGTCTATTCTTTATATTACATTATCATCACCCTGGCCCAGTCCTTTTCTTGCCTGCCTTCCACAAGCCAGTTAGCCTCTGTTCCCTGTGCTTTAAATCTCAATGCTCTTCTTTCATTCTGCCTTTAAGACTCACAATCTCCCCAATCTCTATCCACCTTATCCCACTCAGTTAGAGATCCTTGTCCAAGTCTCCACCTGCTTCATCTCTACCATCAACAGCATCCAGACCTTGGTTGGGAGGTCCTGTCATACTTCCCACCATTTTTGGACTCAGCTCTGCTAATGTAGATTCCTTGGAGTCTAACTGCCAAATAGTTTATTACTCAAACTCTGTACCTCAATGAATTATGTTCAGTTCTTTAAAATGATCTCTTCTTATTGAAATAACTCTCAGTAATAAAAAAAAAAAAATTACTCCAGCTCCTTATTCAAAGAACTTTACTATTAATAAAGCACAACTTTATTTAAAATGCCCATCAGAAAGCCTTCTATGCCTGTTCTTGACTAAGCTTTGGGTTTCAGAAACAAGACTTTGTTTTCCCCATTGTCTTTGGGGTTTTGAGTTATTTGAATAACTGAGTTTGGGTTTTATTGATTATTCAAAATTGCTAAATTGGCCACAGGTGTGAATGTGAGTCTGTCTATATGCATTAGCCCTGTCTCTGCCATGATATCTGGGACATGCTCCAGTCCCACCGCAATGCTGAATTGGACAAGCAGAAGAAAATGGATGGATATATGGTAATCTTGTTTATAGCTTCTTATATTTGAGTTCTAGTCACTCTTTAGTATTCACAACCCCAATTCCAAAAAAGTTGGAAGGCTGTGTAAAATATAAACAAAAACAGAATGCAATGATTTGCCAATCTCAAAAACCAGACACAGAAAAGTATCAAATATTTAAAATGAAAAACACAAGGTAATTTTTAAGTTGCTGGCAGCAACGCATCTCAAAAAGTTGGGACAGAGCCATGTTTATCACTGTGTAGCATCCCCTCTTCTTTTAACAACAGTCTGTAAACATCTGGAAACTGAGGAGAGCAGCTGCTGGTTTGTGGGAGAGGAATGTTGTCCCTTTCTTGTTTGATAGGGGATTCTAGATGCTCAACAGTCCTGGATCTTCTTTGTCATATTTTTTTGTTTCATGATGCTCCAAATGTTTTAAATTGGAGAAATGCCTGGACTGCAGACAGGCCAGTTCAGCACCTGGACTCTTCTACTATGAAGTCACGCTGCTTTAATAGATGCAGCGTGCGGTATCGCTTTGCATTTTGGTTTCTGTCTTAAAGTTCTTGTTCCTCCCTCCTCAGTGTTCCTCTGTATGATTTTTAGTGTTAGTTTGTTGTCTCTGTGCTTACTATTGCCTTTTGGGTTATCCCCTGTTTTATTTTGATAGTTAGTTGTTCCTTGTGCCCTGCTTTGAGTTTTCATTCATGCCTGTTGGTTATCTTAATTATGGTCAGCTATGCCTGGTTCCCCACATATTTTCACTTCCCTACTACCCCTCTCTGTATTTTGGTCATTGTCATCCATGTGAATTGTGAATTCCTTGTCTTGTATTCCCTGCAATCCCTGCTTACCTGTTCCTTGTCTTTTCTGGACCCTTTTGGATTACATTAATTATTTTAGACTTGTGTTTGTGTAAAGGACTCTAATCAGATATTAAAGCTCGCTTGTGTTTATACTATTTCGTGCATCCTGCTTTCTGGATCCTCGACTACTACACCCCACACAGACAAGAATTTACAAGAGCAGAGAGATTAACTTTCTCTTTATTGTACTAACAACATGATAAAAACAAAGTAAATCACAAGACCAGGAGACCATAGTTTGTGTCCCTTAGTTTCACACTCGATATCCTTTCACTTGCTGTCACTTGCTGTTTGGTTACATTTAGGCACCAAAACGTTTTTGGTTTAGAAACAGATTATGCTTTTGGCTAAAATATACCCTTTCACATGTTGAAAAGAGACACAAAGATGTATCAAGATGAATGTAAATGAAACACCAAGGGCAGTTAGATAAGACTATTTAGAGCCAAAGCATTGGGAGGAGCTGTCCACTGTGACTTGGGTGCTGAAACACTTTTCTGCATCCAAGTGGGGGTGCAGGCGCACACAAACATTTTTAGATAAATAAACAAACTCAAAGAACTGTCTGCGCTGTCTCTTTCTCCCTTCATCTGCCTTTCACACACGTCCACGCCAAAACATGTCGAAACTTTGAAAAAAATGTGTGACCTCAAACAGCCCTTGTCCATCAGCTGGCAGACAGGTTTAAGTTTCCTCCCATTTTGTGTAGCTTTTGTTTCTTTTCCCACCTCTCTTTTGTTTCTTTAGCTCTTTTCTCTGCTGCCCTCCATCTCTGCTTGCAGTGAGGTAAATGGCTGCTGAAAAGATAATGGAATGTCTGCTGGCCTGGCCTGGACTCTCCATCTTCTATGGCTCTGACACCACATTGGGAAATTAAGGTGGGGGAGGGGAGTGAGGCTAGAGGATAGAGAAGAGAAACAGAGAGATAGAGGGACAGAAGAAGAGGAAGGGAAAGGCCGACTGTTCGTGTATGTGTGTGTGAGCACATCAGCGATCAGGGTCAGTACATGGCACTGAGCTCAAGGGCTCTTAGAAGAGATAGAGGGATCAAGAACGAGAGGCTAAGTGGCCCAGGACTAAAAGTGTAATCAGTTTTCTGACTGTAGCAGACGACCCAATACTGACCGCTGTAGGGCCATCCAGTTGGATGGAGGTGGGAAATAACAATAATCTTCCTCAAAACACAACTTCAGTATTATCTATTCCATATAATCAGCATTCACAATTCACCAGGAGGCCAGTTTGTGATGGAGGGCAGCTTTAGAAGCTGTAGACATGTAACACGGCTCTAAAATAACTCTTGAGGGAGAAAAAATAATTAAAATCAGGAAACCAACATAAATTCTGAAACCTCCAACTCACAGACTCCTCGTGATCTCCGCTGAGACTTGTGTAAGCGACCCTGTAGCTCTCCACGCTGGGGTCTTCCAGCTCCCACGAAGCATCTAAGCTCTGGGTGGTCTCGTCACTCAGCTGAAGATTTCTCACAGCCTGACGCGCCACTGAGACACCACATCACATACTTGCAGTTACTGTACCAAATTACTATAGATTTTATATCTCAAAAAATGAGATTTGGCTCAAAGGTTATTTTCTTCACGCTGTTAATGTAAAAAATATCAGTGAAAAGCCAGTGTGAAAGCTTCAGTTTCAGCCTGGTGTGCTGTGATTTTGGGTGCTAAAGAAAAGTAATATCCAGCCCAGGTGGAGAATATTTTCATACGAGGACTCACAAAATGCTTTTGTTTTGTTTTTGTAATGCAGCCTTAAAACAGTAACCATGTTTTTTTTTTTTTAAACATAGGCAACCGGCCGTCATTTAGTGGGTTGCTTTAAGTTGTGAATTTTAGAGGGGCACTTGGAGTTTTAAGCAAAGCAGATGTGCTGTGTTAAACTTTGTAGTATAGTAGGCAAAAACCCAAAACAACAAAAAACATTCCAGATGGTCTTTGGTCATCTCTGAAATGGTAGAATTTGAACTCCAGGCTCTGGATGAAGCCAACTTGGTAAACACACTTATATAAATTCAATCTTTTTTCATGATGTGCATCCTCCAAGAGAGTGCTATCAGCATTTTAGCTTTGAATAATCTTTTTTTTTTTCCTAATCACTGTGATTTTGCGTTTGCTTCTTGAAAGTAAATAAGCAACAATGGCCAAAAATCTGCTACAAGGACTAAGAAGAACTACGGTTGCACTTTGGCAACATTAGCCTGCACTGGCAACTAGTGAAGCCTTTCACATTAAAATGGAAATTGCCTTTCTTGACAGATGCCTTGGCTTGAGCCATGATTAAAATTTGGCCAGTCTCTCTGCAAGGATAGTTTTTCAGAAAAAAGTACCAAGTGAAATTAGCCTTCTGTCCACTGGACACATGCTAGCAAAATAATTTAAAGCAGCAGTTTCAAGGTTCAAAAAATAAGTTGCGTGGCACAGTTTTACCTAACATGAGGTGCCCTCTGGTTTTTGCTGACATTTTCAAGTTTTACAGAAAGCCTGTTTGGACACTTCTTACCTGTGGTTGTGGTAGCAAGTGTTGTTGTCTTGGCCACTGGGGAAATAGAGAGGGGACAAATCAGATAATTGGATTCAAACTCTCCTCAACAGCTCTTTGTGTCAATAAATAAGCCAATTAGACAGAAATACGCAACAAATCACTGATGGTGAAATAGATTTTCTTCTTCTCAGATAAGCTGAGACAAACAAATCAATGCAAATGTGTTCATGCAAAGCTTTGGTTTGACTCAGAAATGCAAATTCTCTGATCTTAAATGCACGTGTGATTGTACGGATCTGTTATAATAAGCAAACTGTAGTGCTTTATCAGGAGGGAATACGTCTGAGAAAAAGCTTTGAGCCTGATTTTGCCAAGTTTTATATTGATCAGATAAAGCAAATACCACAACTACCTGAATTAGTCATTTGAAAAGTCAGTTAAACAATCACACTTACATGTGGTCTCAGTGACAAACACTGTATCACTCTCAGATCTGTCTTTGAATATGGCTGTCAGCATAACTTCATACTCAGTGGAGGGACTGAGACCGCGCAGTGTGTATCTGTTATCACTTCCACTCAAGACCACCTACAGAAAAGAAACAAGCCTCATATTAGATCTGATTTCCAATAGTGTGTTCTCTCTAAACTACAGAAACATGAAGGCTCCAAAAACTGTCAGCTTTACTGTTTTATAACCTGTTTGTGCAAACAAAACTAAAAATTGAACAACATTCAGTTTGACTTTATTACATAATGCTTTCAGTATCATTGTTACTGAAGTAATAATTTCACTAAAAATCATGTCAGACGTTAACAATATTGTGCTCTTAGGTCAGCTTCTTCTGATTTGTGCTTTTATTTGTTGCCAGAAGAAGCTGAATCAGAAGAGTTTCCTAAGTTAAGAGATTTAATAATATTTTAGCCATTAACCAACAGTCTGAAAAGTGTATTAACACTCTAATGCAAAACTCCACACTGTCAAAAACAAGGTCACAATGGAGTTTTAGTAGAGAACGCTGCTAAAGACATAAATTAATAAGTCGCCTCATAATTTCTGCAGGTAGATGGGGAAACGGCAGTGCATATTTTAAGAAGCAGAGTTTAAATTTAATATTTTCATTGTTATATTAAACAAAAGAACAAAAATACTGAATATGACCAACTTAAGTCTTATTGCATTAAGATGTGTCCTATAATATATCTATTACAGACATGTGTGGTTTCCCATGAACATAGAATGCTTCCAGTTGGACTCACTGCATCAGCAGGAGTCCAAACGACCACTGCAAATTGTTTCACACAGAGACAAATCAGACCCAAAGGTACACACAAAGAGGTCATCAAGAGTACAGCACACTTCAACAGAGAGAAACCCTGAAATTAGTATTTACTCCAGATGGCTCAATAACCAGATTATGTGCAGGTATTTGTTTCTTTACAAAACCCTCCGAGGTATAGTTACACACAAATTTCACCAGTGGGGCTATTTGTGCTTTTCCTGAAGCAAGTTCATTGTTTGTGAGTCACTGTCTCCCTTTCCTTTTTACAATAAATCTTAATGGGAAATTTTCCACATTTTATTTTATTGTTTCCTGAGACTCAAACAGATATTTTATTGATTATCAAAGAGAAGAAGGTGTCAAATAATTATAAAGTTTTTGTCTGGGTAACGTTTCACTCTGTCTCTGTGTTGTATGTATTATGTCTAATCCCCCCTCAGACAAAACAATACCAAGCAAATCGATGAAGGATGTAAATGTGTGTGTGCGCGCGCATGTGTGTGAGCACACGTAGCATGTGGGTGAGAAACAGAGAAAAGCTGCATGTATCCCTTTCTCTAGTCTGGTGGTATTACCAGCCCACCTCTCCAACTCCCCAGAGTGTTATTTTCAGCTTCGATGACTCTCAGCAAAACACACAAACACACGTACAGGCTCGCACAGCATGCACAAACACACACACAAACACACACTCTAAGGGCTCTATCGCTGCCTTGCAGCTGTCTCTAAACCCCAGATCATGGTAATAAAACACCCAAGCCATTAATTTCTAGATTTATTCAGCCTTTATTTATACTCAACCATGCCAGAGGTTTTACCAGCTACTGGTAGTGTAGTTAAGCTTCTATTTAAGTCTATAGGAGATAGTCTTCTCTTTATCTGTGCGCATGGAGTGGAGCTACTTCTTCCTCTGAAAAAAGAGATAATAACTGGACTCCTGGCTAAATGAAATCCATGCAGATTATGTATCTTCAGATGTAAAATTATACATTTTGTTTGTGTAATAACACATGGATATGTGCTGCAGGTTTAACCTTGTGATTCCACACTGTTAGGTGCTTTACTCTGACTTATCTAAAATATATATAGTAATGTGCAAAAGTCTTGAGTCACTCCTCATTTCTTATAATTTGGAGGAGCCAGACTTTCTTGTAATTCTTCAAAGTGTTCTTGAGCAACAGTTTTCCAGGATTTCTAAAGGTATTGCAAAGTTTTTCTTTGGGCATTGCCTGCTTTTTCACTCATTTTCAATCCAGTCCCTGTACCTGACCATTTTCAATAGGACTGTTTGTGATCTCAAATACACTGTCAATGTGGTACATGATAGAAAACCACACAGTGGAACATAATCAGTCATGGATTGGCCTCCCCAGAGACTGGATCTCAACATTATTGGAGCAGTGTGGGATCATCTTGACAGAGAGAAGAACAAAAAGGCAGCCAACATCCAAAGAAGAGCTTTGAATGAAATGCCACCTTGCTAGAATGGTACAGTTGTTGCCATATATGCTGTATTTTCATGTATGTTTGCACATGTTTCAATAAACTGCTGCACCAATTGCCCACATTTCCAGCAAAATATAGAGAAATGCGTGGTGGGTCAAGTTTTTGCACAGCGTTGTACCTTCCCTTCTGGATTGTAGTGGGACTAACCTCTTTTGTGTCGCCACCTTCAAACGGTGCCCAGGAGAGTCTGTAGAGGATAATGTCACTGGCTGAGTGATCCCAGCTGACCTTAAAGCTGTCTGTGCTGACTTCACTGGAGTGTAGATTCAGAGGACCAGGAACTGGGGCTGAAAGATAGAAAAGCTGAGTCTCCCCCCCCTTTTTTTTTCTCATTTATTAATATTTACATAAATTCAATAACGTTTTCAATTCTGTTCTGATTATACTGTAAGTTTATGAAGCTTTTCTGCTGGGCCAATTTATTACATAACTGTCAGTTCAGCAAAAAGTTAGTTCTTGCAAAAGCACTGTCGCACCATTTCGGTGTGAATCTACCACTTCCTACTCCTCTGCTCAAACAGTTGAAAAGTGCTGCGGCATAAAGCTTCCTTTCTGAAACCTGGTCCATTAAACAAAGTTTGCCAGGAGATAAATAAAAAACGTAAACGGTCCTTTTAAAGTGAATGGTTTAATAGTTGCTTGCCAGACACATTTCTTTGAGCTGACTCAGCGCTGCAGCCCAACTGCTTGTTGCATAAAGGGATATTCCTACAAATCAATATCTGTTAGCGTGACGGAATAGTCAGGGACAGTGAAATGACCTTTTAATGTGGCTGGGCTATTATGCCGAGGTGTAAATGAGATGGGCAGGCTGCCAAAATAGCAAAAGGACCAGTGAGGGTAATAAAATTCACCACTGTTTGGCACTAAGAGAGAAATGGTTTGCTTTTTAATGATATTGATAGAACTATTTTCTGGAGATTGAGACTAAATTGTCCTCAACTGAGATGGTGGGAAATGAAAAAGCAGCAATATAGAAAACAAACATAGAAATGTGTTTGATAATCTCCACTGTTGACAATGACTCAAAAAACTCAGCCAACAGTTTCTTACTGGTAGTGAACGCATCGGTGAGCGGCTCTGATTGGCCCTCGTCGTACAGGGCAAAGATGGCCACTGAGTACTCCGTCAGAGATGTCAGCTCGCTGAGGTCATAAGAACTCACTGGACCAACCTCCACCTGCAGGACACATGGAAAAAAACTCACTGCTATGCCTGTTAAACAGAGAAAAATGTAACCACAATCAACGTGAAAGATAACGGTTCTTCTAAGACTCTGTGTAGGGACTTTGTTTACAATATTCATAAGGCAATTAAAACATTTCCAAAAGACTAACCTTTAGCAGGAACATGTAGTGACATAAGCTGCAATATTTGCATATTTTCCAAGATGATTTGTATTATTACTTTTAGCCTTTAATTATTCTGCTTTTTGCACATTACTTCCTCTTTTCCTTTTTCTGATCTCTTCTCACCTTGGCACTCTGAAACTATTTTTCTAAGACATATAAAACAGAGTCACACGTCACCTCGTCTGTGACTAGTCCGTCTGTCTTGTCCCACATGATGCGGTAACCATTAACTCCACTGGGTGCGGGGTCCCAGCTGATGTGGGCGGAGTTATGTGTGATGTCAGAAAACTGGAGGTTGCTGGGAAGACTCAGTGGTACTGGAGGGACAGAGGGAGAGAAAGCTTGATGTGTGTTTGCATCAGGCATCAGCCTCTGGGTCTGTGGATACATGTTGCAAACCAAGCTAACTAACTAAGTGCACAAACCAACAGGTAATGCCATGGCAGCTACATCCATCTTTTTTATACAGTCTTTGGTTTGTATGCTCCTGTGCTTCTACCTGAATAACCATCAAATGGCTGCTTTTTCTCAATACATAGTGTATAAGATAGCTGCTGGCTCTTGAACATCATCTGGAAATCCTTACTGAACTTTCAAGAACTGTTTTTATATTGATTAGAACTAAATTACATACAAAAAACCTGCTCGATCAAGACAAAAGCAACAACAAATACTCAACACAAGACTTAAAGATACAGTGTAAAATCTCACTACTAGATGTCAGTAGATTATAGATTGCAGTCAACCGAATTATGTTTTCTTACTCCTCTCAATTCAAGTGCATAATTCCAGTTACGGTGGCCACTGTAAGACATACAATGTTCACGTGAGTGTAAGCTGTCTGCTGCTTACCTCAGCTATGGCCCAGGTATATTTACTCTGAAGGAGACTGTAAAACTTTGTGAAAGAAGTCCGATACAAGTCGATAAATCAGTGAAGCTCACTTCTGCCTGATGACAGCAATAATGAGGTGAGTTGATGACGATATACTGAACTTTTCTGTCAGTAAACACTGCCGTTTTTGCCACTGTTAGCAAAACTGTCTTTGAAGTGGATCTAACATTGTTGGACTCTCTTACTGAATAAGCTCTCATATGATATGTGAATGTAATCAAAATTTTTATCAGAGGGAAAGGGTGATTTTTAGGATTTTTGAGCCTAACATTAGCTGGCATAATGTTAGCTTATAACCAGCTGTTGTTGTGTAGCCTGCTTGTTGTCAGCTGTTTAGAGATGGGAGGGTCGCAGCAGATTAGCTATCTGCTGACAATAAGTAATTGTCGACAATATCGGGAATAAATAAGCATGTTTATGCATGTTTTTATGTGTTAGAGCCCTGACTACAGTTCAGGAGATGAGGCTGTCTGTTGAGAACCATTTAGTGACCAAATTAGTCATCAGTCACAGACACGTGGATTTTTCTTCATTGCAATAAGTGGATTGAGTTTTCTTATTTTGTAAAAGATGATCAGAGCAGAACTTAATTCTATGACTAGGTCAGCATCTGTCTGTCTACAGAGCCGTAATTGCCGACCAACCATGAGTTTTTGAGAAAACAGACATTTTTGCTGAGCAGCTTTATCAGAACCAGTCTGAGTTTTTAAGATTGAGGACATTTGTGATGACAGAAGATATTTAACAAAGTTCACACTGTTACAATGAAAAGATGAAAAATGAGATTTGGTTTCACAGTTAACTATCTGGCTAATTAAAGTTCTGTTAATTTTAAGATAAAGGTTGAGAACTAAAAACTGTTTGTGTGTACATTACTCACATGTGGTTTCCTGGTTTGTAGCAGGGTGACTGGCCTCCTCTCCAAACATGGCATAAACAGTGACAGTGTATTCAGTGTGAGGGATCAGCCCATCCAGCTCCACCTCTGTCACTGCATCCGAAACCTTTATCTAGTGACAAAAAGGTATTTCAGGATTTAAAACTTTGGACTTCATGTTGCCAACTTCCAAATTTACAGATTTAAACTCAATAAGCAATTTATCCTCCCCTTAATTTTTTTACTACCTCCTTCTTCTCCAAGTCACCATCAAATGTCTGAGGTGCATACACCAGCATGTAGCCAGAGACTCCATCCACACTGTCCCATCTTACTTTCATGGTGTTGTGACTGACATCAAACAGCTGGAGCCTGGTAACTGTGGGAAAAGCCACTACATGCATACACACAGAGGGCCACACAGACAAAAATAACATGTCACATTTCAATTAAGGAGGAATTACATGACTAAATTTTAGAGTGGGCTTTGATTAAAGAGGGTGTTTTTATAAATATCAGTGTACACAGTTTTAACTGAATTTGAACTTTAAGTAAGGAAAGTCTTTTTCCTGTATTATACACTACTGTGTAAAAGTATATATATTGTTGTAAACATAAATGGAAATACTGTATATAAGGCAAAAACAGAGTATGTAAAATTCACAGCCTGAACTTTCTTGAGGTCCGGGCTCTGGGGAGGCCGATCCATGGCTGATTTTCTGTTTTGTGTTTGTGGGACTTTGTGTTTTTCTCTCCAGGTATGATTTTACTGCATTGACAGTGTGTTTGAGACCACTGTCATGCTAACAAAAAATGAAGCTGTTGCCAATCAGATGCTTTCCAGATGGTATTGCAAAGTGGAATAAAATCTGACTGTACTTTTCTGCATTCACAAGTCCATCAATTTTGACAAAATACACAACACCACTGGCTGAAATGCAGCCCCAAACCATGACAGCGCCTCCGCCATTTTTTACAAATGGTTGTAGACACTCACTGTTGTACCTCTCTCCAGACCTCCCCCGTTCATATCGATGATGATTTGAACCAAAAATGTCAAATTTGGATTTATCACTCCATTAGACCTGCTTTCACTGATTTTCAGTCCAGTTCTTGTGTAATTTGGCTTTCAGTGAACAGTAGATGGATTAACTGAAGGGCCAGATGTATCTCTCAGGTCCTCTGTCAGGTCATTGTTGGATTTTTTCCAGTTTCTTAAGGACACGACTTTCAGATGCTGTTCATCTGCTGTAGATGGATTTTTAGGCCTGCCACTTCTTGTTTTGTTCTCCGCTTGTTCAGTTTCCTCAACATTTTTAAGGACGCACTGCGCAGAATGCCAAATTATGCCAAGTTTTTCACTAACAACTCAGCTTCCTCTTTTGTCCTCATTTGTTAAGTTTCTTTAGATTTTTTGAGGACACATTGCACACCATATGGCAACATAAAGCCTGGCTCTTTGGAAGCAAAATATAAAGACATAAGGGCTGGCTCAAGACTTTTGCACAGCACTGTAAATGCATTTTCAATATGTCTGGCTTCTGCAGCTGTCAAACTTTGTAAGCCATTGTTATTAAATCGTGTTCTGAGAGTGGAGTTTTATAAACACACTTCTGCATGTGTGTTTGCGTGCAAGAATAAACTTACGGGTTGTTTCTGATCCTCTCAGAGGTTCGCTTGCCTTGTTTGCATACACAGCAAACACAGCCAGTTGGTACTCGGTGAGGGAGCTAAGATGCTGTAACACCACTGAAGACTCACTGCCGACCACTACAGCCTGGGGTGCGGAAGGGTGAATCGGGGAAGGAAGATAGTAAGAAAGATGGATGGAAATGACAAAAGTGTAGAAATGCATGGGAAAAGAGGGTGCAAAAGGGGTAGGAGGGACAAAGAAAGGCACGAAAAATGGAAATTGGGGCAATAAATAGGGAGACGTAAAAATGAAAGATAGTAGAGAGGAAAGCAAGAGGAAACCAGGGAAGAAAAGAAAGATTGGAAGAGAATGGGAAAGGAAGGAGGAAACAATCGATTTATTGAATGAGATAAAGCACAAACGTCTAATGCTAAAAGAATATTTTTTTTCATTCTGAACGAAGAAGATGACAGTTGTGATAAAGATTAGGCCCAGGGTGAGCCAGCTGGAAAGGTCTCTTTACATACAGCTCCAGAACATCTGGTCCCTGTAAACTCAGCTAAGTGAAAGATTTAATGGTTTCTGTGGTCAAATGTTCTGGAAAAATCAAGCAGGTGCCTATTTCAGGCCACAGTATCATTTTTAGTGAGCCATCCTAACCTGCAAGGATATCCTGGGGAGATGTGAATAGAGAGATGAAAGTGAGAGGTATAGACTGACGTCTTGAGGAAAAACTGATCTCAAACTATAAACCTGCCCGATTGCTGATAACTCCCCCTGGTGTCATAAATATTATGGAAAAGTACATTCTGCCCACCTCACGTTGCTCCTACTGATTGTAGGATTTTTTAATTCCTGCTTTTGCTTCAGCACATCTGCATGCAAAACTGAACATCATCAGATTGCTTTGAGTCATGCACGTGCAATGACATGGATATTTCTCTGTCTGGTTTAACTTGGTAAACTTACTGTGGGGTTTTCAGCAAATAATACACTATTTACCTCCTGTGGGGCTTCTCCCTGAGAGGGATAATACACCACTCTGTATTTCTCTACATTTCCAGGGGCGTGTCTCCAAGAGACCCGAAAGCTTTGGGCTGTGATATCTGATGTCACTAGGTCAAATGGCATTCCTGTTGTCTCTGGAATGTGTTCTGAAAGACAAAAATGAAAGGATAGGCCAACAGGCTGCCTCAGATTGAATATAGCTTTTAAGTGCAAATCACAAACAGTCAGATCACAGTAAATGAGATTATATGGAAATATGATTAAAAAACATTAGGCCAGATTTATAGTGTCCAATGATACACAGCAAGTCAAAGTGATCACTTAGGATACTGTGTGCTAAACAACTAACTTTTCTTTTATGCTTTACTTTATTTTTGATATTTAATGTTACAAAGTTGCTACTGGTATTCTGGTTTGCATGTAAGTAAGTAAGTAAGTAAGTAAGTAAGTAAACATGCTTTCCTGAGGTTTCTGCCGACCTCTATCTTGTTCTTACTCTG
This sequence comes from Archocentrus centrarchus, assembly GCF_007364275.1. NCBI lineage: Eukaryota > Metazoa > Chordata > Actinopteri > Cichliformes > Cichlidae > Archocentrus > Archocentrus centrarchus. Next base: position 18,606,976 of record NC_044361.1, read on the forward strand.
CTTGATGTCTTTGTCTTGCTGCTCCACCTGTTTGCACACTGTTTTTGTTAGTCCCCCTACAATAGAGCTCATGACGTTGAAGTCAGCCACATTGTATACATGAGTGCTGTCCGGCTCTGAGGCGATGGAGCGTAACTCGTTCTCATCAGCATTCTTTACACCTGGAAAAGTAAAGGCACACAAATGACTGTTAATATTTAGAAACAACACCTGTAATACACAGTCTATATACTAATTATGCTATATTTACATGAACACAGGTATTTTTTTTAAACTGTGATTTTCTGCTTTCATCTTAAAAATAATAATAATAAAAAATCCACACAAGCACTGTTTTGAAAAATATATCCATCCACGCTGAAATGCCAAAAACAACGGCAAGTCTAGTCAAGAGCATGCCAAATCAGCAGATGGCAATTTAGCCCTAACCATATAGAAATGTTGGCCAGTTAGAAGCCGAAGGAGAAAAGGCAAAAAAAGATGAAGAAGTAAGTCTTGTATTTGGACAGATAATGAGATTGAAGTGTTCCTCAATGTCACATTAGATTATAAAATTACAAAGACACAAAGAAATGTGGCCTGGGAGACGTGATCTCTCTTGATGTCCTCCATACACAGTGATGATGATTTGAATCAAAAATCTCAGCCTCAGCCTTTTCTCCCTGTTTCCTTCTTTAAGAATGACTTTTTAACTACCACCCTTCCACTGAGACCATGACGTGAAGACTTCAGTGAACAGTAGATGGATCAAGTGATAGCATCTCTCAGGTCCTGCTTCAGGTCTTCACTGGATTTTTTCCTAATTCTTAAGGACTTGACTTTCAGATACTGTTCAGCTGCTGTAAATAGTTTTTTTAGACCTACTACATCTTCTTTTATCCTCCATTTGTTCAGGTTCTTCAGATTTTTTGAGGACACACTGCACACCAAGCCAACATATGGCAAGTTTTAAATAGCTTTTTGGTATCACCAAGAATACAATTTTATGCCTGTCAAACTGTGTTATTTCTGGCATTTGTCAAAGATTCAACTAAAGAAATGGGAACTGTTTGTTACATGTAAACACAACATTGGTTTATCCCTTGAATTAGGTGCCTTTTTATGCTTCAATTATTCATAGGTCAAAACAAAAGAAAGGTAGGTTTAAAAAAATCCTCTGAATATGATCAGATATAAAGACTGGACTGAAAATGAGTGAAAAAGCAGCCAAAGTCTAAAGAACTTTGGAGAACCAAGACTTTTGCACACTACTGTAAGTACCAGTAATTTTGTTTTTCAGTAGCCACAGTTAGCATGTCATTTAACATTACAGTGACCCACCAACGCTAGCTAACAAGTCTTTTCTGCTACATGTAATCATATTAATCATGTCCAGCATTAAAAAAACTCCAGGCTTAAACAAAGGGCTGCAGCTAGGATAGGATCTGTGATTTATTCTCACCTATAGCAAACAGCTCAACACCAGCATTTTGCAGTTCCTCTGCTGGTGGTATAACATCATCCTGAGACTTTCCATCTGTGATCAGGATCCCAATCTTGGGTATACCAGGCCGTGCACCAGACTCAGGCTTGAAACAGTTCTCCAAAATAAAAGTCAATGCAAGGCCTGTGAAGAGAGAGAATGCAGAGTAAAAAGAGGATGAGTAGAAAAAGGATGAATCAGGTAGATTCAAGGTAAGGCAGCATGCTTAATGATGTTGGGTTGTAATTTTAGGCGTCCCCATGTTCCTTTTGGACAAAAATTCAAACTCAATTAAAACCAAAGTTTCCAAAAATTCACTGGGATGAGCAGGCTCCAATGCAGGCTGTTTATTAGACACATTGGTTACACAAAACACAGACAAAAAACAAAACACAGACAGTAACAGCATTAAGACTAAACACACACACACACACAGAAGGAGAGAGAAGAAAGAAGGATTCAAAGGAGAGAAACAGAGACAGAGAAAGATGCAGAGACAGGAAGAAAAGAGGAAGAACACAGGTAGGGTGGTAAAAAGAGCAGGCGCATCATTTTTATAACCTGAAGATGGTAACTACCTACTTGCCTTTGCCCCCTCTCCATTTGCATAAAGTGTCATCTCCTGAAACCTGATCGTCGACCAACCCACTATGGGCTCCACTACTTCTACTTCCGCTCCTCTTTGCACAGGTTCAAAGACAGAGTTCACCGGTGCTTTTCATAATCTACAGCAGTTCTAACAGCTGTCAATATTAAGGACTTTTCCCAGCAGAAACTACTGTTCCAAAAATACTCCCACTGACAGCCTTCTAAAACTTCCGCTATAAAAAAAACTCCTTAGGGCAATTTTACATAAGTATACAAGATTTATTCCCACACTTTATTCATTTTACACAAACACAGGTGGGTCTACAAACCCAAAGTCCAAGGGCACACTGTCCTAAGCAACTTGAATTTTATCATAAAGGTGACACAGTGTCATGTGAACCAAAAGTTCTGCATTAGGTAAAAGTGAAGCTCTAAACATAGATGAGAGCAGTTTTAACAGGAGATAAAAGTGAGGCCCTGAGCTTCCATGGGAGTGAATATAACAGACCTCAGTTTTATCTACCTAAAGCATACAGTGTTCATTAATCCAGTGTGTGTGACTAGTATAAGTACTAATAAATTATATAAATATGGTAACAGTAAACACCAATATCAAAGTGATTAAAAATTCCCAACAATGACACAGTAATATAAATGAAAATATATATTTAAAAATATTCAGTAAAGATAAGTACAACAAAGAACAGGTATAGAATAATAGTATAGCAATGATAATAACAGGATTTTAAAGAAAGACAATGGAGGACAAAGGCAAGTGCAAACTTTTTTCTCCTAACCGTATTCTGCTCTTGTAAAACAAAAGGCAATATCACTGATGCTCAGTACCTGTGAGAGTGTTTCCTCCTTTATAGGGCAGGTTCCTGACAGCATCAACTACTGCATCTTTAGTTGAGAAAGAATTTAAATGCCACTCGATCCTGGGATCACCACTGTACTGTGCAAGACCTGAAAAAAGGAACAGCATCACCAAATTAAGCATACACAGCCTGTCATTTCCCTGTTTTATTCAGTCAAACTTGGACTAATTCAATAGACAAGAACAAATTAATTAATGGCTCAAACAGCCATATTGGTCCCATGATGAACCCATCTGTTCAAAAAGGCGAGAAGCCAGGACCCACCTATTCTTGTTTTATCAATGCCAACATCAAAGGCATTCACCAGGTTCTCCAAGAACGTACGGACCAGCCTGAAGTTTAGCCGGCCAATACTCCAGGAGCCATCCACCAGGATCACAATATCGGCAATGGCCTCAGTGTGGCACACAAACTGGTCAGCTGAAAAAAGAGAGGAACGGAGAAAGAAGGAAATGATAATCCTCATTAAATGCACAGTATTTTCACTTTTGATGTTTAGGCTTCTCAATCCAAAAGCAAGAAAAAAGTAACATCAAATGATTATACCACCACCAGCAGCCTGAACTGATACAAGACGGGATGGAGCCATGCTTTCTGACTCTGCCATCTGAATGTTGCAGCAGAAATTGAAGCTCATCTGACCAGGCAATGTTTTTCCAATCTTCCAGTTTTGGTAAGCCTGTGAAAATTGTAGTCTCAGTTTCCTGTTCTTAGCTGATAGGAGTGGCACCTGGTGTGGTCTTCTGCTGCTGTAACCCATCTGCTTCAAGGTTCAACCTGTTGTGCATTTAGTGATGCTCTTCTGCAAACCTTGGTTGTAATAAGTGGTTATTTAAGTTACCACTAGCATCCTCTAACCTCTGACATCAACAAGGCATTTTTACCCAGAGAACTTTCGCTCACAGGATATTTTCCTCCTAGAGATGGATGTGTGGGAAAATCCCAGTAGATCAGCAGTTTCTGAATACTCAGATCAGCCCATCTGGCACCAACAACCATGCCATGCTCTAAGTCACTTAAGTAGCCTTTCTTCCCCATCCTGATGCTCAGTATTAACTTCAGGAGGTTGTCTTGATCATGTCTACATGCCTAACTGCATTGAGTTGCTGCCATGTGATTGTCTGAGGTTTGCACTGATGACCAGTTAAACAGGTTTACCTAACCAAGTGGCCAATGAGTGTAAATTGCCCCCTCACACACCCATCAGTGTGTGAGTGTGTGTGTGGTAGGAAAAGCATTTAAGTGCATGTGCATGGGAGAATGTGGCTTGAGTAAAAGTGCTTTCATTGTCCAAAAAGACAAAAAAATCCATCCATCCATCCATCCATCCATCCATCCATCCATCCATCCATCCATCCATCCATCCATCCATCCATCCATCCATCCATCCATCCATCCCCTTCTGCTTATCCAGGGCCGGGTCACAGGAGCAGCAGCCTAAGCGGAAAAACCCAAACCAAAAAGTTAAAAATGTAGTCAATTTCCATCATGTCAGACTTCCATAAATTTTTGGGAGACCTACCACAAGTGTTACTTTCAAAAGAAAAACCTTACAATACAGGGACTTCCATTTTGCCCCCATAAGGGAGGCATTTCATGACAGTATGACTGTAATACAAGCACATACACCCATCAGTTCATTCATTGTTATTCCATAACTGCTTATCTTGTTACCCACCTTTCTATGAGATCCTGAAAATGAATATATCTACTTAAAGATGCAACATAAAGTAAACAAATATAATCACGATTAATTCATGACACACTGACAAGGTTCAGCCTCAACGTCTTAATTGTCTTCATGAAGAAAACGCCATAAAAGAGAATGCTGACTGAAGGAAATGTGAATTTATTTGTATTTTTGCTCAAAATGGGTAATTCAGCTCCTGCTAACTTTAACAAAGTTATTCAGAACTAAACACAACAGGGATTGTGTCTTTATTCATTAGCACAGGTGTGATTACTTATTGGTTGAAAACAAAACAATGAATATAAAAAAATTCCAGGATTTATTTTTTCAAACAGCAGCAGTCATTGCAAATACTATAAACACAGTAAAATATGCTTTATAACATTTACACTTTTCATGCGAAAATATGTCCCATTTACCTCACCATCTGTGCTTTTTGTGTTATCGACTCAGGCCAACACTTTCTCAAGATAAAAATTAATAAATAAGCTACACTGTCTAACGATAAGCCACACAGGTATTCATTTCAAGACGCAATTTTCCAGACAGAGCCTTCTGTCTGCTGTCTGTGTGCGTCTGACTGTTTGAACCATCCATCTGCTACAGGCGGCCGACAAATGAGAGAAGGGAAAACATCAAGGTCGAGAGATAGCTGATGACAATCTTTGGTTTGCAAATGCATAAGATGTAAAAGGGTGCCTATGAAATACTCAAAGGGTATTATTTTGAGAAGGAAAAAAAAAAGAGTATGATTTTATATCAGAGATGAGTAATACGCCTTGTTTTAAGGAGCGAAAAGAAGAAGGCTTTGTTTGAGACTTTCAGCAAAATGGCAAAAGGCTTTAAGGCCAAAGATCAAATCGATGAATCTTTGTGGAGGTTACTCTATTACAAAACAAACAAGCGTGGCCTTTAAAGAGACTCTAACATTAAGGATTATATAGGAACAATCATAAGTAAGCACCAAAACACTTCAATAAAAGCAACAGAAGACACACACATCAACCGAGCAGCTAATCTTTGACACAAAGTTAGAGATAATCATTATCTATAGTAACTGCTGCTAAATAGAGTGGCAAGAGACTTTAATGGTTAACAAAGACAGAAACCAAGGGGGAGAGTGGAGCACGCTTAAATGTGAAAAACCATCAGGAGGTGGTAAACAGAGGATTAGAGGGTCAGTAATTACAGCTAAGTACAGCTCACTGGCCATCCCAAAGTCTATTGTTGTCAGGGTGGCGAGAGCGTTAATTAGGCATAATACTGGTGTTTTACATTTGAACCAGTAATCAAGGTTGCCGCTGTCCTTCACATTATTCCTACTGACATCTGTCAACAGTCTGTTGAGTTGGCTATAATGGGTCTTTTTTCCCTCAAGAAACTGTCAGCCATTCTTTTTCCCAAGACTTTGACTGTTAGGGCAAGCCACAGTTCCATCAAGTAATAAAATGCATTTAGTCAGATGTGCTTTGCTGAATGTCATTTTCACGTATTATGTTTTTATTTACCATTTTAACCCAGTCTGCCTACATCCTGTACATTCTGTATATGCTATGAACCATGAGGCAAAGCTGAATTTTGCTTCAAACCCAACTGTAAGCAACAGTAAGAAATATAAATATGCAACAAAAAAGATTTTACCAAAATGTGTGTTACCAAGGCATTAGTATGTCCTCCCTCTTTTCCACTGAATCACAGTGAGGGTAACCCATATTTGTTCAGGTGTCCATGTCACGTGATACTGTAGAGGGCTGTATCTCAGACACCACTGATGCAGTGTCAACAGAAACTAAGAGAAAATATGCATCTTACTAGTTCTCGCTGCCACTAATTCCAATCAGGGGCTTATGCCCCAATAATTGGAAACAAAAATGTCTGCTGCTTTATACGCTCTCATTGCATTACTAAATGAGGCAATGGTCTTTTTCTAAGATGGTAAAAGAATGATGCTTTAACTTCTGTAGGCAAGTTAAAACTAGTGTTTTTTAAAATGAACAAAATAATACTGATGTTGTTACAGTGAGAAGGTCTGTGCAGAAGAAAAATATAGTTTTTAATAGTTTCCTCAGCTATTATTGACTTATAATGCAAGTACTTATGAAGGGAAGATTTAAGCTTTTGGCTATTCATTTATCTTTGACTGTTAAAAAGTAAGCTTCCAAATTAACTCACTCCTTACTAAAGTTTATACTAAATATCTTAACATTTTTAACTAGTTTTAATGGTGCAACTTGAGTTGGAATTTCATAGAACAAGCTATAATATCTATGTGAAAGTGTTAAATCATGGTGTGTAATAAAACAAATTCAACCACGTAGGTGGAGCTCAACTACTTTTTGAAATGTAATTATCTTTTAAAAGAAAAACAAACACAATGGCATCACAGCTGCACTTCTGTAATCATAGCACAGATGCATATGAAATTGACTAAAAAATACAGATGTGGACACCAGTGTATGTAGGACATCAAAGCCATGCATCTCTGCACCTACAGGGTGCATTTGATGTTTCACTTTCAGATTATCCATGTACTAAAAAATCTTTTTTACTTGGTTTTCTGGCAAAAGCCCCAAAGGCAAACTTATCCCATGTGCTGTCCAACCAACACCAACACAGCGTTATCGGATTGAGCGATTCTACACGTGGACGTGATAGTGTATTTCTCCTAGCAATAGACATCAGAGAGAGCGCTTCTAGTACGTTTCTACTGTAGCTGTATTATAATCCTTCTCTGCTCTCTGCCAGACACCAGTAGGCTAATCAAAGGTTCTCTTCTTTATAAGCCCCATCTGTCTTTTTTCTCCTCTTTTGCCTTACATCTGGCTTCCCTTTTCTCTCCTCATCTAACGCCTCTGCTGTGGGTCAAAGTGTGGTTACAGGGGAACAGTGGGGAACTGTCTCTGTGCGCACATGCTGCCAGTGCACACAGAGTAAAAGTGTGAAAGAAAAGAAGAAAGCATAAGCAGGAATAAGGAATAAAAGTAAGAAGGCAAAGTGCTGTGCTTGAGTACAATGAAATGCCACTGATATATTAACAGTTTCTATGATACCAATTCTTTCTCTTGTCCAAGTTTTATGTTTACTCTAATCACTTCACTTCACTGCTAAGCTCAGTCCACCTGTGTGACTGACTAATAGGTGACCCTCCTGCCATGAAATAAAACAGTGTCATGGCACAGTAGAATCTATCTAAATAAGAATTGCAATGCAACTTATTATTATAAAATCCAATAATTTTTAGTTGTTTATATATCATTTGTACAGTACTGTGCAAAAGTCTTCCAGACGCCTCTCATTTCTTTATATTTTGCTTCCAAAGAGCCAGACTTTCTTGTCATTGTTAAAGTGGTCTTGAAGAATAGTTTAAGACTTTCTTTCAAAGTTTTTCTTTCTTTGCTGCTTATTCACTCATTTTCAGTTTAGATAACTTAGCAAAGAATCAATTTTAAATCATATCTTCAGTTGACTCTAGTTTAGTTGAAACTATGAAAACTGCCAAAGTCTGTCAGGCATAAAATAGAATTTTTCCACCAAGAAGTTGATTCCCAAAGAGCAGTGTGTCCTTTAAAACAGTAAAGAAACTGGACAAGTTGAAATGAACAGCATGTGAAAGTCATATCTTTAAGAAACAGGGAAAAATCCACCAAAGACCTGACACAGGACCTGAGTGATACATGTGACCCTTCAGTTGATCCATCTACTATTCAAAGGAGCCTCATCAGAAATGATCTCAGTGGAAGGGTGGCAGTCAAAAAGTAATTCTTAAGGAAGGGAAATAGCTAGGAAAGGCTGATGTATGCCAGATTACACAAGAACTGGACTGAAAATCAGTGGTTGAACCCAAATTTGAAATTTCTGGTTCAAATTGGAGGAAGAGATCAAGAGAGAGGTGCAACAGTGAGTGTCGACAGCCATCTGTAAAACACGATGAAGGCTTTGTCGTGTTTGGAGCTGCATTTCAGCCAGTGGTTTTAGGGATCTTGACATCAGATTTTGATCCACTGTGCAATACCATCTGGAAAGCATCTGATTGGCAACAGCTTCATTCTTCAGCTCACAATGATCCCAAACACACTGCCAATGCAGTAAAAGCATACCTGGATAGAAAAACACACAATGGAACACTATCACTCATGGATTGGCCTCCCCAGAGCCCGGACCTCAACATTATTGAAGCAGTGTGGGATCATCTTGAGAGAGAACAGAACAAAAAGCAGCCAACATCCAAAGAAGAGCTTTGACTGTCCTTCAAGAAGCCTGGAGAACTATTCCTGTAGACTACTTAAAGAATAACAAGAAAGCTGCCAAAGAGAGTTCAGGCTGTTGAAGAATAAAGCTGATCATACCAAATATTGACTTTTAAGCTAGTTATTCTACAAATTATGTTTTGCCTTACAGTACCAGTGAGTGTGTCCAAACTTTTGACTGGCACTGTATATACTGCATTTCCATGTGTGTTTGCATGTTTCAATAAATTGTTGCACCTAATTCCCATTTTCCTGGCTCAAGACTTTCAGACTGTGCTGTAATTAAACATAATCAATTTATTCCCTGCAAAGAAATGTAAACACATCCAATGTATACCTCGTGTGATGTTAAGGGTTCAAAATAGACCTCTTGACAATCTTCCTGTCATACCAGGAAACATACAGGTGCAACTTAAACATCAGTAATTGCTCTATTACAGAACAGTGTAATGGTGAACCAACTGAAACTGAAGCGGCAATCAAGTTCTCACTTTTTTAAAGACATATTGCTAATTCAAATTCTTCTATGCTGTATCCAGGTTTTCTATGTATATATGCTGTAAATGGTGGTGAATGTTTTGAAATTTTGATGGGTCACACAGAAAAAACACAAGACCCTTTATCTCTATGTCACACCACCGCTGTGGCCTCAAAGTACTGTTCAAGCCAAATGTACAGTATTTTCCTCACTGGTTATGAACCATGCAGTTGGCTGAACATCTAAACCTCATTTGCTTGGAAGCACATGGTCAGACAAGGTGCTGAACGAACCTGTTTACATGCAGACACATAATTGGACATAATCTCAAGTATAACTGGCATGCATGCACGTGATTAGACTGCCCACCTGGTGACTATGGGAAAGACCAAGGCTGACCACGTTTTATAGGTCAAAGCCCACAGTTCAGTCTGCAGAGCTGTGGGAAAAAGTATGCGGCTCCCAGACAATTGAATTAACTTGTGAGCGATTGGCGTAATGGGTATTAGAAATGTGCACTGTAACAATGGAAGCCACTGTTGGCCATAAAGTCAGGGAGACTAAACAGGACTGAGGACTGAAAGACACAGATTATATGGACAAGCAGAATAAGGAGCGGTTAGTGGGAGGACTTGTTACACTACACAACCACTCAAAAATGCTCATAGAGGCTTAAAGCATAGCCATTGTAGGCTGCATGCTTTCCCCAAAGAGACCAGATAAATTAAAGCAAGGCAGTTTGCTTACTTTATAATTTCCCTCTCTTAGAAAGACACACACTCAAACTTGCACATGTAGAGTGTGATAAATGCACAACAGACAAATGCAGAGACTCAAAACACATCTAAACACATGTGTATGTAGTTTAGAAAACTTTTCCACCCTCTTCTTCGTCGTTCTCTGTCTTTCTCTGTTCTCATTAACAGTCATTCATCCCAGCCGGCCTTGATTTATTGCTGACCTCTATTTAGCCAGGGATCAGACAGAGTGTGCTGTCATTTCAATCTCTCTCTAGTTAAGTTTTATTTCCCCTGCCACTGTGATTGTGTTTCAGTGTCTGGAATTAACATTGAGGACAGTGACAGGCATGCAGATGGATGGAGAATAGCAGCAGAGACAGTCCACACATCAGTGAGAACTCTTCCTTTATTCTCTTAGACCGACTCCTCTGTGAACAGACTCTTACAAGTGCACTTCACCTCCAAGATGAGGCTAATTCACTGCACAAATAATTTGACACTTATTCCCAAATAGTTTAACTCAAGTTGATTTTTTTTTTAAAATTTTGTTATAGTACTCAATATGGTATTAACATCACTGAAATAATGGAAATGGAAATAATATAATTCAGGGGGTGAATTGTCTATTTTATGCTCAGCCCTGTAAGGTGTCTTCTCAACATATCATTTCAGGATGAATATTAATAAGATCAATTTCTCCTCTCTGCTGTTTACCATGTAGAACCAAAATGTTTCATATAAGCAATTTCCTCTACGTTGTAGCATGAAAGGGCACTTTAAATCAATATAGTCTGCCCCTTGCCACCCCCTCTGATCATGTGTAGGTGTGTTTGCTGAGCGCTCTACCAAACTGAGGAGAAAATGTGGATAGCATTTAAAGAGACAGCCGCATTGAAACAACAGTGAAGTGAACTGACTTGCTAGCCAGTTTTATACATCATACTTTAGCACAGACCTGTTTAGCATATGTGCTAGAAAGAGACTTTTCATGTAAATTTAAATGAAAATGACATAATCCTTACTTTCCAGAAAATAATAACCAGCTAAATTTAGAGGCAGGGTTCAACCTACCATTGCCACACCACTTTGTGATGTTGTTGTTCATTGAATTACAACACTGAGAAGAAAGGTGAGTGGTGGTTATGCCTTTCAGATACTGTACAGGGTCAGGTCCAAGGTAGCAACTCTGTATTTGTAGTAATCTGTTTTTTTTTTAACCTCCCCAACTTTGCTAAACTAAACTAACTGTCCTGTGGCAAAAGAGCAAATATGCACTTTCCTCGATCTGCTGGTCATCCTTTAAGGAAGCATTCAATTCAATTTTATTTATATAGCACCAAATCACAACAAACAGTCGCCTCAAGGAGCATTACTGTATATTGTAAGGTAAAGACCCCACAATAATTACAGAGAAAACTCAACAGTCAAAATGACCCCCTATGAGCAAGCAGTTGGTGATGGTGGGAAGGAAAAACTCCCTTTTAATAGGAAGAAACCTCTGGCAGAACCAGGCTTGGGGAGGGCAGTCATCTGCCACGACTGGTTGGGGGTGAGGGGAGAGAGACAGACATTACCTCATGTGGTCAAGGTTTCAGGGCTGCATGAATATAATGAGTGTGTTAGTCACCCTTGCAGATACAGTTTATGTGATATGACTAAAACTCCACATCAGCAACATAAAGGCCCTTATGATGTGGAAAAAATACTGAAAGAAAATATCAATTTACCACAAAAACCATTTGAAAATTTAAAGAGAAACTTAACTGGCCAGAAAGTGAGTTTCTTTTGTCAGTAATTTTGCGGTTCTTTACCATATCTAATGCCAAAAATCCTGACACCGTGGAATTAGAACACTAGCTTGTAAAGCAAAGATCTGACGACTGTATACTGCTTCAAAGCATCCTTGGTCTAAGCCTGGAAACAAAGTAGCTGGATTGAGTCAAACAAATAGCAAACATCTCAGTGGTACAACTTTATATTTAACGCTCGGAATAGCTTGAGCATCACCCTGTAGAGCTGTTTCCTTCCTAGAACAGGTTGTTTCTCTCTTGCTCTTTCTCTCTCAAAAAAAAAAAAGCGCTGGTACACAAGAGCTCAGAAAAAGATTTTCTTTGTTTATGAGTCTGTTTATTCAGACACAAGACACGCAGCAGATTGATATACCTGTCATTTGCTCAGTGGCCCACAGTGTAACTCAGACAAACTCAGCAAGGCACACGCATTCATATTCATCTGTGAGACCTGTGGGCCTGTGTGAGCGTGTCTGTGTGAGTGTAAGCAGTGAGATCCAGTGGGTTTTAAGGTGTAATCCGACAGCTGTTTTCAGAAGGTTTGTGTCTTTTCACCGGAGACCTTCCCCTGCTTGGCCTCTTGATCTTTAATCCACTGTCTCATTCTGTTCCTCTTCACTGAATACACAGACGCAATGACAGAACAGACGCTGGATGTATGCGGAAAGCAGCACATGGCCTACAAACTGTCTTATTCTCAATACTTTCCTACCTTGTTCCTCTACCTGTCTGTGTTTGACTATCCTTGTTCTTTTCTTTCTATTTTTCTACTTGTCTGATTCCTCTAATCTTTCTCAGGTATATATACACATACACACTTATTGAACCATGTGTGCATCTCTATATTGAAAACAGTGCTCTCTTATCATAGCTGGTTATGTTTTAACTCCATGCATACATTGTAAGATCTCTAGATATGGGTGCGGTACTCAGAGTAGGCATTTTTGTCACCATTTAACACAACACTGGCTTAAATATTAATTCAGTCAGAGGGCTAGGCTGCCATCCCACCCACTCTCCACTCCTTTTTTCTATCCTTTAGTTTGTCTTAGTCAGACATGAATTACCATTTGATAAATGCATACATTCACCAACATAAGGGAAGGGGAATAGGCCAGTAAACTCTGCAAGGAGGACTTATTGCAGCTTACTCAGTAATGAGGCACTGAACAATCATAGAAATCTATGCAAAACAGATGCATAACTTTGCCTGTATTCCATAAATATTCAAATATCTTCTATCCCTGTACATGAATCAACAGGTCTGATGTGCTTTGACAACTGCAAAGTTTGAAATATGGAGATCACAAGAGGAGATGTAGGGAGAAGAGTGGAAAGGAAGCAGGAAGACAGAGAGGATGAAGTTTGTGTAGTATGAAACAGCAGGGATGCAGAGCATTAATACCTGGGCATGCAGAGAAAATTGAAGGGCACTAAAGGATGAAACATTTGCAGATAATACAAGAGACTCTTTCAAGTTGTTCTTTATTGTTGTTTAATATAAAAGTGTCTTTATTGGCTAAATTTCAAACATGATGTGCATTAAGTAGGTAATGACCTTGCACCACTGTAGTTATTGGATGCCATATAAAACTTAAAGTTTATGTGGTTTTGAATGCATTATTTTTCATCCCATTTCAACATAATGTTAGCTCATTTCTTCTTTAATTACAACTGCAGAGGACATTGAGTACTTCTGCAGAAACAGGCAAAGACAAAATGTCACAGCTCACACCACATGCACAGAACACAATAAAGACAGAGTGAAGAGAACTTATAGCAGTGAGTCAGGGAATCAGGAAGTGGGCTCTAATTATTATAATTGACCTCTGCACTTAAGAAGTCCTTGCCACTAATGACTAAAATGCCATTAGCACATCCTCACACACACCTACACACACACACACACACACACACACACACACACGCACACACTTGTTAACCAAGTATCATACAAGTAGCTCAACTCACCCATGAATGTCTGCTCTTAATGGAGGAAAAAAGACACCACACACACACACACACACACACACACACACACACACACACACACACACACACACACACACACACACACACACACACACACACAGACAAACACACACACACACACACACACACAGAGGGTGATGCTGACCCGCTCGTGCATCTCCGAGCACATCCAGCATATTTGAAGATGACATTTCTTTAGCTCCCTTTCAGCAGGAATAATTCAGTAGCTGGAAAACATCCAAAGCAAAGTGTAAAACAGCTCTTGTAATGGTAAAAAAAAAAAAAAAAATAGTGAGAGCAGACAGATGAAGCGTGTATTCCTGGAGGACATTTACCTGAGCTCACTATTTGTCAGGCCAAGTTTCATTTTGGTTTATTTGAATACTTTTTTCTCTAAATACTCCTCTCCAATTCTGTCCTTTCTTAGCCCTTCAGATGACAAACCAGCTCACACTGAAACTGCATTTTCACATTCGTCACATCATTACTTTCACATCACGTCCACAACATCCATTTTAAATTTCTTGGAGCCTTTCACGCTCTCAGCCATGACATACATATTTGGCTCATTTTGCTCTCAAATGGAAAGAACTGATGTAATGTTAAGAGGCCTTCAAAGGAAATGATAACATCCCTCATTAGTTATTTTGTGGCCGGCACGTGTTTGGACCTCTTCCCTTAATCTCTCTGGGTGTGTGCCAGTGACACATCTCTCTGTCCACAAACGCTTGACATCTTGTGTTTCCACTGAGCATCACAAAGACTGACCGACTGAATGAATAAGGCTTGGGATTAAAAAAAGAACAGAGGGAGAGAGAAAAATGCACCCAGACTGTGGAAGTCTATAAGTGGTAATTCAGAAAACTAATAGGCCAATTTAAAAAAAAGCAACCCACGCAACCACAAAGAGATGGAGAGGCTAGATAAACGTTAAAGCTGGAAATTAGCAAGGTGAAAAATATTGAGATGCACACACACACACACACACACACACACACACACACACACACACACACACACACACACACACACACACACACACACACACACAAAGAGCTAGATGTGCCAGAGCTGAAATACATGCTAATGTGAGAAATTAAGGTTGGCCATAAATATAGAAACCTCACTTCTTAGGTGTGTGTTTGTTACCCTCTGTAGAGATGATGGATACTAGAGCCTCTCTGTCTGTCTCACACAAGCAGTGTGGTGAATGTCAACAGAATCTCATTGGCCTCGAGTTCAACTTTAACTACATCTGTCCCTTGGGTTGTGTGTGCGTGTGTGTGTGTGCGTGTGTGTGTGTGTGTGTGTGTGTGTGTGTGTGTGTGTGTGTGTGTGTGTGTGTGTGTGTGTGTGTGTGTGTGTGTGTGTGTGTTGATTTCAGACCTCAGTCATGGAGAGAGGAAGGCAACCCTCCTCTCATATCCTGTCAGGTTATACGTATTGAAAAAGGCGCCACAGCATGAAGGAACAGAGAGGCTTTTGCCTATTACTGCTCAATGAGTTCCACTCTGATTGCTTTATGTACAAAATCCAGCCAAGCATTTAACGAGCAGACTGGTGATAATATGAGATCAGTTGAAAAGGTCTGAAAGGCATCAGTACCAAGTTATTAATATCGACAATTTAGAACAAGAAGAATCGCTTGGATATAAGAACAGAAAGCGATAACTACAATATGTCAAAATTCAGAGTTAAACTGAAACTCATCCTGAGCAATTCTTCAGTTCCTTGTCCTGAAGGAAGCATCACTGGATGAGTCGTGCATAATAACTTTGAGCACATTGCCATTCAAGTGATATGAAGAGGAAGTAGACTATTGCACCTCCTCTGAGCTCCATTTTCAAAATCTGGTGGGTGGGGTTTAGAAATAAAGAGGAGAGAGCTGCAGGAGTTGGATTGTATGTCTTATGCAAATTAATTGCCAAAAGAGGGAAATTTGCTTTTGTTTATACAAACATTTTTCTTTACTTGTTTGTTTGTTTTTTCCTTTTTTCTTTTTGGTCAATTTAACATATATAGTGTTAAGATTTGACACCCATACTGAGTTATATTGTCTACTGGATCTTTATGGTCTTCAGGGTGACAAACATCTGTTTAAACTACTGCGGGCTACTGAACTACAAATACAGTCATGGACATACCTAGACACATACAGACACACATGCACAGACACACAGATGTCTGTGGTCTAATATTCTCCAGCTGTCCAAATTACAGCTATTATTTTTGAAGAAACATTGTTTAGGGCCAACTTCCAAAGAAAATACATTACTGTCTTGCACAGGGGACAACTAATGGATTTGTTCTAGCTTTGTTAAGCTAAAAAAACCCTCAAATATTTATTGTTATTGGCCGCTGTATTCCACACTGACTTTATTTTGGATGAAACCAGCAGCTACAGCTAACAGTTTATATAGTAAATAATGGAAGCAGAATCTATAGCTAACTCGTCCTCTCACTTGTGTTAGAGAGATTATGGCAAAGATAGAAGAGAGTGACATTCAAGTCATCAACCTCGTTTTGAGGGACTTTGTCTTCTTCTTTTGGCTGCTCCCTTTAGGGGTCACCGCAGACGATCATCTGCCTCCATTTCACTCATCCTCTTCTGTCTCATCAACAATCTGCATGTCCTCCTAAGTCCCCACATTCAAAGTTCTTACTCTCACCACTGCAGTTTTGGGAGTACGCTGGTTTGTGGCCCTTCTGTAATTAATACTCATAGAGCACCAGGATGCCCTAAAAACTCTAATGAGGGAAGAAATATTAGAAAGGATTTTCAGTTAAATTGTCTGTATCGTTTAGAGGAACGAATGATAAAAGCAATGTTTCTTCTGGGAGAGAAGCTGTTGAAAGCACTCAGACGTTTTCTGTGGAGGCAGTGAATCAAGCGAACAAACACGGCAACCTTTCGAATTGATGTCATTTGGTCTTCATGGATAATAGCATTACACAGTAGTTGCTCTGCCACTTAGTCCAAGTTAAAAATGGAAAAAGTACATATTGATGTTTTGACACTTTGGACTGTGGGGATAAAATATGAACAATCAAGAATGCAGACTTTTTTTTTCAGTGTAGCCAGTTGATTCAGGAGCCCAGAGAGAGGCTTTTTTCTTTTTTTTTTTCTTTTTTTGCTGGCAAACAATAAAAATGTCAGAAACAAGTGGAAAATAAATGTCTCACAAACTCTGCTTGGTATTCCTGCTGACAAGGAGCTGAACATGTCTTTTTCATTCATTATCATTAATTTCGGAATAATTTATGGAATTTATGAACTGTTGTTGTACCTCATCTGTCGTGTAGAGTTTGCAGAGTTAAGCACGTTTTCTGTCACTAACCAAATGTTTGATAGACTCATATGCATGTGCAATTTCTCTGTGACTCCTTCTGCTGCTTTATAATTCACTCATCCACTGCCCCTCTTCCTGCCTCCATATTTATAGGGAAAAAAAAAAAAAACTTTCTTTGGAGCAGTGTAATGATCAAAGCTTCACACATGCTACAATTATTGCTTGTACAGCAGTCATTTGTATCTACAGTAATTACAGGAGTAATTATAGGAGTTTGGGGATGAGATTAATGTAGTTAGGCTTCACAGTTACAATGTCTCTGACATTACTTAACAGCTTCACTGATTTTACAGAATCGTATAACATCTGATTCAGCAGTGGCAAACTGCCCATGGTCCATCAGGGTACGGTATGAAAATAACGTTTTATATCTGCTGCTTTTCTCAGCAGATGATGCCACTGCAGAGAAAAAAAAAGAAGGTAGGTAAAAAGAAAGGCAGAGTCTTCAACTCAGAAACGGATATTCAAGGAGAAAGCAAAATCTTTTGACGTCTTCCAGCAGTCAGTAGCAGAATCCGGTGGACTGATTTAGAGGCTGTTAAAGAAAAAAAATGCTTTAAGTTCCCGACTGATTATTTGAGTCATCAGCTTTTAGGGGTGCAGACCTACAAATGACTGACATGGACAGGCTACAAACTACAGACCAAGGTACAAGTCAAGGTAAAATATCCCTTAAAAGCTTCTCCTGCTTGCTCAGAGCCAAAGACAGTCAATGACACTCCAAGAGCAGACAGAAAATTTGTTTCATTTGAAGCTCCTGGAGAGAACAGTCTGTATTTAGTTGAGAGAAGCCTTTGCTTACAGTCTGCGAGATATGGTTAAGTCATTTGTTGCTTCAGGTTTTTTTTTTTAGGACAAAGTGGGTGGCCATTTGCATTGCAGTTTACAAATGACGTTCACAAACACAGCTGTTGTCATATTTTGAGCATCTTAACTTGTTTCTTAAGTTTCCTTTTTTTCAATTCTTAACAGTATTTGATGTATTCAGGAAAATCTACTAGAAGTAAAGCTCAGATGGAGGCAAGACACACTTAAAAATGGTAGTGTACACACAGCTGGCTCATGTGCAAAAAAATGCACACGTGCAGATACACACATACACACATGCAGAGACATACACACACACACACAGGTCTGAGAATAGATAGGATTGTGGGCCAGCTGTTAATAAAAGGGTTTGTAAACAACCCACCCTAACATGAAAGCAAACTGATTACTACTCTGAAATAAAGTGCTGCATGCGTGCGCGCATACACACACAAAGACTTTCTAATGCATCACACAGCACCATCTCTTTGGAGCTTGGTGGTACATTGTTATTATCACTGCAGAGGACAGTAGAAGACACATACACAGAGTGTGATAGAGAGGAAAAGAAAGAGACACCGTTATGCATTACGGCACATAAAAGAGCTTCCTATATTGATCCACAGTTACCCATTATCACCACCACAGTACACAAAGATGCACGCACAGACACACACTTTCACAAATTCTACTGAAGCACAGCAGGATATTATTATAATCCCCAACAGGTAGGAGGCAGAACACCAATCAAGGTCACCTCTACTAGAGCGAATGGCGAGTGGCTCTGATAACAGCAAACTGAAGGAAATCCAGCTTTATAATCTGCCTACTGACAGGAAGGAGAGGAGGAGGAGGACAGGACGAGAGAAACAAAGAGGAATAGAACATCAAAGATCTAAACCTGTGTGTGTGTGTGTGTGTGTGTGTGTGTGTGTGTGTGTGTGTGTGTGTGTGTGTGTGTGTGTGTGTGTGTGTGTGTGTGTGTGTGTGTGTGTGTGTGTGTGTGTGTATGTGTGTAGTTTGGTTTTAGTTATAGTTTCTATTTTTTAAGAAGTTCACTGCAAGAAGGGTTAGACCCCATTTTGACTTAACTGCCTTAATTCTTCGTGGCATAGATTCATCAACGAGCATCATGATAGCATCACAGCTGCTGCATATTTGTTGACTGCACATCCGTGATGTGAAGCGCCCATTTGACCACATCCCAATGGTGCTCTATTGGACTGAGATCTCATGACTGTGGAGGACATTTGAGCACAGTGAACTCGTTGTCATTTTTGAGAAACCAATCTGAGATGATTTGGCATGATGGGTTGTCCAGCTGGAAGCAGCCATCAGAAGATTGGAGCACTGTGGATATGATCAGCAACAATACTCAGGTAGGCTGTGGTATTTAAACAACGCTCAGTTGGTACGAAGACGCCCAAAGAGTGCCAAGAAAACATCTCCTCCAAATATCCCACAGGTGAGCTTGTGTGAATTGTATCCTCAGCTTCCTGTTCTCAGCTGACAGGAGTGGTGCCCAGTGTGGTCTTCTGCTGCTGTAGCCCATCTGCTTTAAGATCCCATGTGTTGTGTGTTCAGAGATGCTCTTTTGCATACCTTGCTTGGTTGTAACAAGTGGTTATTTGAGTTACTGTTGCCTTCCTATCAGCTCAAAGCAGTCTGGCCATTCTCTTCTAACCTCTGGCATCAACAAGGCATTTTCATCCAGAGTACTCACTAGATATTTTCTGTTTTTCAGACTGTTCTCTGTAAACCCTAGAGATGGTTGTGTGGGAAAATCCCAGCAGATCAGCAGTTTCTGCAGTTTCTGAAATACTCAGACCAGCCCGTGTGACATCAACAACTATCCCACATTCAAAGTCACTTAAATCATCTTTCTTCCTCATTCTGAAGCTCAGTTTAAACTTCATTAGCTTGTTTTGGCCATGTCTGCATCCCAAAATGCACTGAGCTGCTGCTGTGATTGACTGATTAGATATTTATGTTAGCAATCAGTTGAACAGGAGTACTTAACAAATTGTGTAGAAAAACCTGACTAAAATAGCTGCAATCTCAAAGTCATTCGAGGTCACCGCGCAGTTTATGACTAATTGTAATGAATCTATGAACAGCAAAATCAGGCAGAGCTGAAAACTCTTGTAAAACAGCATGGCTTATTTAGACTTTTTTCATAAAAGTGTTGTTTTTTATGGCGTTTCAGTTGTTTAAATTCTACTTGTCAGGTATAGCAGGCAGTGACAGCAAAGCAATTTCCCCAAATGAAAAAGTAACATAAGAAACATGTAAATACATCTACTTTTTATATTACTATAGAAATCTAATAGAGATGTGGCAATCACACATTATTTATGGTGAATTCATCACTCTTCCACCACTCGCTATGCAAGTTAATATACTATAATAAGACACTTTAAGTGCCACTAGAGATTGCAGTCAATATGAAACCTGTGATTTACTATCAGTGTGTTTTCTACCCAAGAGCCAATTTATTAAGTATTCATGGATATGAATTGCTCGGTGATTCTCTCTCTGACTGTGTGTGTCGGTCTCCTGCTCCAACAGCACCTATAAAATGCACATACACTGTTACAGAGTAAATTGCCTAAATAATATATATGTCCTATAGTCAATAAATATGATGACACAGTGTACAGTTTAATGGAAGCTGGATGCCTGAACTATATTATACAATCACAACCTTGCGAATATTTCTAAACCACCTCATTCTTTTAGTGCGTTATGATAAATGATCACCAGCACAAGACCGAATAATAAGCCAGCCTGAAGCAAGTATACTTAAATAATAAGTATGGCTCCACTGAGTAATGAGATTCTGTCTTTGTGTACACTTTAGGCGAGAAAACTGTAGTGAAAATTTCAGAGAAAGTGACATTTAAATCTTGTAAAAGCAATTGCATTTGCACATCAGCAGCAGTTACAGTGTTTCAAATCTGGCACCGTTCATGTCTCCATATAACTAGCTTCATCTTTCTTACATAAAGCATACACAGAAAACTGAATTGCAACAATCAATTATCCTATAGCCAGAGATTTCCCGCTGAACTCCCGCTTATGGGAAAGAAATCAACAGATAGAGGACAGTTGCTGCGCAAATACAAATGCATCCCTCGCTTCTTTCCCATTGCATAGAAGGTTGAAATATTAAGCATTTAAATATGAGGACATCCATGCTGCCAACTGAAAGAACATCTTGGTTTCAAGAATAAACGCGCACAAATCCAGACGTCTTGCATGGGAGAGGGAACTCAAATTAGCAGGCACAGACACAAGCGAACATTGTGGGCCACTTGCCTAATATCAGGAGTTGTGCTAAAAAAGTTTCCAAAAATCACAACCGTGAATGATTCGCCAGTCAAGCAGAGATGGTTTTGGCTTCTCCGCTCTCACTTGTTGGGTAAGTAGACCACCAGGCTGATGTCTGTCTGAGGGTTGCCTAAAAATGTTGCTGTTAACCGGTTACACACAAACTCTGCATACAGAGAAACACAGACAGACACCCTGACTCATATTTTTTTGGCCTTCCCATCCATGGAACTGGCATTAAAGACAGCACCAATGGCTGTTTTTCCTTCCCCCAAACATCACTATGGAAACGGACTGGAAGACTGTTTAAGCAGAGTCCAATTCATCAGCGATGATTTGCTTTATTTATATGTGCATGTGAGAACAACTTTGCATATGGCCTTCTCTCCTGGAAACAGTGCACTTGTCCTACCTCCTAAGATCTCGTTGGCATTCCTCGGAGGAGCAACTGAATCAGTGAACGTCTGGGGCTCAGCCTTGTCACTCTCACTTCTTTCACCTGCAGGATATGGCAAATTAATAATTTGCTAGCAGAATCGCAATAAAATTTTGAAACAGTTATTTTAGAGAGTTCCTGGCTAGGTCCCACTTACTGTAGTCTAATAAAACATACCAAACATTGCAGTAAATTCTTAGAGAAGACTGATGAATAGAGTAAGCCAAGGATGTAGAACAGAAAAAAATAGTATGATGCATCATATCAAAGTTGAGTAACACTATGAGAAAAGGCTACATGAGAAGATGCTGAAGAAAGAAAATGAGAGATAATAAGCAGAAAAGAAAGGACACAAGAAGAAGGGAAAAGAGAGGAAGGATAAGAAAAGATGTTGAGACAGTATCAAATAAAAAAAAAATGAAATGATGGATAACAAGAAGAAATGAGAGAGAGAGGAGTAAACTTGCAAAACAGAACAAAGTTTAGCAGTGGCTAAGGAAACCAACAAGAGGAGAATAGACATCAGTAGAAAGGCAGAAAATATTTGGGAGAATATGAAGCAGTGTACAGAAAAAGATTGGGAGCACAGCATTAACCAACCTTTATATCTGCCCTGAAGAGGTCTGCTCTGCTTGTTGCCGCTGACTGCAATGACACTGAAAGTGTAGATTTTAGAAGGATTGTAGTCTGTTATCAACACGTTGGTGTCTGATTTAGATACTATGATCTCCTTCTGCTGACCACCTGACAGAGAAAGGAAGGGAGACAAAGAGACGGAGGGGTGAATGTTAGACTCAGAGGTTTAATTCATGTATTTGAGTGTCTGGAAGCCAAACATTAGGAATCTGAGACAGAGCAGATAAAGCAAAAGAGCTGAGGCAGGCTAATATTGTTTTTTTGCACTCAATCTTTATTGCTCAGTGATACTAGAGTAAAAATAGGTCGGCAGCCTCGTTGTGACAAGGAAAAATTGGTAGTTGCCCAGCAATTGCGTTGACCAATTGAAAGTAGTTGCAGCACAGTCTGTGCAGGCACTGACTGCAATCATACGCAGACAAGTTGGTGAAGGTTTGCAGAAAACTGCCATCTAATTTAATGAAACAACCATTTCAAAGGCAACAAGATCACAAGTTCACTGCACACAGTTGCCACACTTAGCAGTTACAAATTTGTCTGTTTTCCCAAGTGTGGCATAAGTGAATTCTTTTTTGTTTTTCATTTCTATGGCTAGTGTTAGTGTTCTTGGACAAAGAATAAAGGTTAGAGTTAGTTTCAGTTGCCTCCAAAATAAACAGTCGATCCTCACAATCCTGCACATGTGCTTGTGTCCTCTCCTCAGCCGTTAATCCTCATCAGGCCAACAGGTCTTATTATCTCCCCACATTAATTTTGACCCAGCAATCAATTCAGCCATCAGTAAGGTGTGTGTGTGTGTGTGTGTGTGTGTGTGTGTGTGTGTGTGTGTGTGTGTGTGTGTGTGTGTGTGTGTGTGTGTGTGTGTTTGTGTGTACGTGTCTGTGCATGCGCTTCCTCAGCTCTTCTGTCACCTGTCCCTGCGAGGTGCTGACTAATGACACCTTTGGGAAAAAGGAGATAAATCCTTCTGAAGGCGCCTGAAGATCAGGCGAGGTAACCGCATTGATCAACTCCACAAACTGGAGGCTTGGCCTGTGCAGATGAGCCAAACTGCTATTAATCAACCAAACAACAGGGGTCAGGTTTAAGTGGGAGGCATTTACTTGGTCACTATATGAAAACTGACCGTTCATGTCTTATTTTTCTCAGGGCTTCCTTTCTTTACAGCCTTTCGCCTTCATATATCACCACAGTGACTGACATGGATTCATTAGCTGGCAACATTGATGGATCACAGAGCTCAGCTCCAACCACCTGTATAGAAGTATATTTGTGATTCATGTAATCCCATCTTTGTAGGTTTAAATGAAGTTTAGCTTAGGTTAACATTAGGTTTATTAACAGTCTGACATTCTGCAAAGATCAGAAAAACCAACAAGCATCTCAGAAAACCCAACAATTAAAGCATCTTATTTATTTGTACAATACTTACACAAAGACAAGCGGCCTGATTCTCATCCTAGTAGGCATTACAAGTTGTAGCTACTTCTGTCATTCATCCTGCACTTCACACACATACAGCATCTCTGTTGGTTACCTGTTAAACTTCCTGTAGGTGGTTACTGCACAATCCCCTCCAGAAAAATCACAAATTTGCCATTTTTACATTTTACTGCTGAGATGGATCATCCTACTTAGTGAGTTTTAGAGGTGAACCTTAGGCTCAGCCAGGCTCACAAGTTGGCCCTGCTTTCAGTTTTTATCCTCAGGCCCTGGATTCTTAGTGCCCAAGCGGTATTGATCTTTTAATTTAATGCTCTTATGCAAAGTAAAAGGATGCATTTCTCCAAAAGGTTGAATTAATCCTTTAAAGTCATTGCAAGTCTTACAACACCAAAGTGATTTGCTTGCAGCCAAGTACATGAGCTGTGAAAAACCCATTAAAATGATCATCTGTCATTATCAAGTGTGATTAAGTAGATTTTTGAAGATTACAGCAAACAACTTGTGCTTTATTTTACTTTCTAAACATTTATTCTAAACCACAATAAACATTAGAATGTTGGCTAGAAGTTTAAGGGTAATCTTCTTAACATAAGTACTTTATCACAACTGCAAAATAGGCCTGGTACAACCATCAGGAAGCACACACAGCGCTGCTGTCATTCTTGACCAACAAAAACCTTTTAAAAGACCACATGCCAAAATAAAACAAAGTAAAACATAATCAAAAACAGACAAAAGAAAATAGCAGCATACCTGTTCTGTCATGTTTACATGGTTTCAGTTTCACTCTTCAGTCTCTGCCTGTTTTGTCCTTTTAAGTTAAACTTGTTGCTTAAACTTCACTTACTTATTATGTTGCCAGTTTGTTTTGTTTTTTTACAAACAGTTTCAGAATGTGAGTGAAATATATTTTTTGGATGGATGTTCTTAGTTGTAAAGTTGGCCTTCATATCTGTAAACACTTTCCTGATGAGCTTATGGGCTCTTTTGCTCATTTTTGGTCATATTGAATAAAACATTAAGTCTGTTGAAGTTTTCTATATGTCTAGGAAACATATCAAATATTTGAATTGGGAAAATTTACCATTTTAAGAAAAATATTAGCTCATTTTGAATTTGATGGCAGCTACAAGTGGACACTGACATTTACCACTGAATCACATCCCCTCTTCTTCTAACAACAGCCAGTAGACATCTGGGTCCAGCTGCTAGACTTCTGGGAGGGGAATGTTGTCCCATTCTTGTCTGATAGAGGATTCTAGCTGTCCTGGGTCTTCTTTGTCATATTTTTCTTTTCTTGATGATCCAAATGTTTTCATATTTCCAGTTCAGCACCTGAACTCTTCTATTATGAAGCCGTGCTGTTGTAATAGCTGCAGTTTGTGGTTTAGCACTGTCTTGCAGAAATATGCAAGGCCTTCCCTGAAAACACGCACTAATGCACCTGCATACCATCAAGGATGCAGGCTTGTGAACTGACTGCTGATAATAAGCTGGATCATCCCTCTCCTCTGTAGTGTGGAGGATGCAGTGTCCATGTTTTCCAAAAAGAATTTCACATTTTAATTAATTTGACCACAGAACAGTTTTCTACTTTGCCTCAGGCCATTTTAAGGGGGTTTGGCCCAGAGAAGGCGGTGGCCTTTCTGTATCATGTTCACACGTGGCTTCTTCTTTGCATGATAGAGCTTTAACCTGCATTTGTGGATAGCATGGTGAACTGTGTTCACAATCAGTGATTTCTGGAAGTGTTCCTGAGCCCATGCGGTAATTTCCAGTTTTTAATGCAGTGCTGCCTGAGGGCCCAAAGATCACAGGCATCCAATGCTGATTTCCAGGCTTGTCCCTTGCACACAGCAATTTCTCCATATCCTCTGAATCATTTGATGATATTATGTGCTGTAGCTCATGAGACATTCAAGGTTTTCACAGTTGTACGTTGAGGAACATTTTTCTGAAGTTCTTCCGCAACTTGTAGAAGCAGCTTTTTGCAGATTGTTGTACCGCTGACCACCTTTACTTCTGAGAAACTCTGCCCCTCTAAGATGCTTTTATTTTTTTTATAACCAATGCTGCCAATTAACCTAACTATTTGCAAAATTTTCCTCCAGCTGTTTCTGCCTAGTATGACTTCCTTTTCCAGCCTTTTGTTGCCCCCATCCCAACATTTTTGAGATTTGTTGCTGCCATGAAATTGGAAATTAGCTATGCTGCGCCTGTCTTTTATGTAGTGTTCTGATCTTCTACACGGAGCAAAACACAGACCTGTTCGGGACATCCTTCACAAATTCTGTTTGTCTTGCCTTTTCTAAAGTCCCAGCAGAGCAGATGTTTTCCAAAAAGACACTTTTTTATTATAGTTTATTTTTTTAATGATCCATCCATAATTAACAGGTAACTGAATAAAGCTACTACTGAACACTGAGCAATCCTCAGCCAATCCCCAGTGTTCCCACCACAGTAATTGCAACACCTCATCCTGACAGGTTGCCTGTATTTTTTTCCTACCACTTCACAGGGCTAATTTAAACTTGTCTAGTTAAACAATAATGTGATTAAAAAATGAACCTGTACACCAGTGAAGATGATTATGGCATTTTATCATTATGAGTCCTGCATTGTGGTTTCCACCACTGCTTGTACCTTCCAGGGCTTAAAAAGCAAGCAAATCTGCAGTAATCACATTATGTTCAGATGCATGCATATTACAAAAACTCAGCTTTTTTTCATGTGGCTCTGGCTTCATCTCCACTGAGATTTAAAAGATTAAATATGGACATCTGGCTCTAATAACTATCACACGAGGATGTGTACATACAAACAGACAAAAGGCAGGCTATTCAACAGATTTCCAGCAAATGCTTATGAGGATAAAGCCAACCAACAAAGAAGCAGAGGTTAAAGTTGAACATTTTTAGTGATTTTTAGTGCCATAAAACATGGTTTACATTACAGAAGAACATATGCATTAAGAAAAGAAAAAGTCATTTTTGTAGGCATAAGTGAATCATCTGGTTCGACTTAAATCCTGAATTCTTATCCAGTTGCACTGTTTGCTCCTTTTTGTTAAAAAACAAAAGGAAAACTGAGGAGAAAAGAGATCATATGTGGAGCTAAAAGGTTAGCTGCCACTCCAATAGCCTCCTGTGTGATCTAAAAAGATGTTTTATTCTTAGCATAAGTTGAGTTCACCTCATCTGATTCAGTGAGAGAACAAAGAGAGGGGACCTCAGGACACATGACAGGTGCCTGTCTCCTCATGGCTATTTTTTTTTAACTGAAAAAGGCTTTATTTAACAATACTCTATAAATACAGCAAGAACACTGCCATTTTTTTTTTACTGAATTTGCTAAATGCCAGTGAGCTACTATTGCACTCCTCCCTTGAAGGAAGTGGCCATAAATTTGAGGTTTAGTTCTCTTTTCAGCTGTCGGAAGCAGCAAAAAATTGTCAGACGTGGCATTTTTTCACAAAGCGTTGTTTGCGAGAAACGAGTTTTATGTCACAGAGTGCTTATTCAGTCCTACTTATTCATTTTCACATCAGCTGCAGAAGAATTGCCTGCTGTATTCAGCACAGCATCAATAAAGAAGGAAGTGGTGTGAAGGAGGGTTTATGGCTGTAAATGCAGGTGGACTGTGAAGGAGGCATCAGCAGTGATTAGGGTGATTTCTATTAGATTTTAATTACACTGTGCATGCCCAAAAAGAGACAAAATAATGGCCGGTGCCTGTGTGCTGATCAACTTGTGACAGACGTGGGATAAAAGCAGAATGTCGTGCGTCCATCATGGCTTTAACTGCAGTCAGTGAGGTTTAGTACTGAAAAATGACTCTTATGCCGTCATTCAGCTGTCCTCAGTTAGTATAGTTCCTAATGTCCTGTGTACCTATCAGTCCTGTTTCCAAAATCTGCTGACAGGCTGCACATACGCAGCAGAAACTCTCCCTTGTCTCAAACTTGGCTGAGGTGCAGGACAAATTCTGAGTCCTCCATATCTCTCAAGAGTGTAATCCCTTCAAAGGAGCTTTGATAAGAAGTAAATTACATAATCCTTCCTGACAGACAGAAAATCCAAGTCATAATGGGATCCTTCCTCCAAAATTTCAAAGTTAAGCTCCACTTCTCTTTGGCATAGAAGTATGCGTGCATTGTGCATGAGTCTGTACAGTACAAAAAAAAACAAAAAAACATCCTACCTGGTATACTTTTGTAGAAAAGCAGATAGCTGTCAAAGTCTCCTTTGGGCTCCTTCCATGAAACAAGGAGTTTGCTTGAGCTCAGCGCTTTGAAACGCAGCCTCCTTGGAGCTGGAACTGGAAAACAATTTTACAGTTACACTGGCTCTGACAAATTTCAGGAATTATTAAAAAAAATAAAATTTATATATATATATATATATATATATATATATATATATATATATATATATATATATATATATATATATATATATGTGCTAATGGAAGAAAATGATATAAATTAAAAATTTCCCAGACCTCAGTCAACATAAAGAGAAAAAAAATGTCAGCAGTTAAACCCAGAACAGTCAAGTAAAAGCAGCAAATTGATGTGACTTGGAGAGGAAATAAATGAATGAAAGGTTGGATGGAAGGACACAGAGAGGCCTGAGTGAATATCAGTTCTGAAGGTCCTGCAACCATGAGAGCGACACATAAGGCAGGCCAGCATGGTGCAGGGTTCATCTTCAGTTTACTTCAACTCAAAACAGCACAAAGGAGGAAAGATTTTCAAATCTTGTGTAGCTGCATCTGTGTGCACTTTTCTGATCTATTTGTGTGTATAGAATAGAGACATGATTGTGTACAGCAGCATCTTCATCTTATCCTTTGCAGCCCTCTGTCAATGAAAACAGATCTGCAGTGGCCTGTAAAAATGGTGACAGTAGCCTTTCTCTGCATGAGTCTGGGTTTGTGCAGACCGTGGTTTCTAACAAACACAGACAGCGCACTTTGTCAAATCAAAGTGTGGCAGAGAGGCAGGGGACTGTTTCTAATCTACAGACAGAGCAAGTACAGAGAGGAGCCTAATGTAGGAATTAGTAGGAATCTTACTAATTCATTTCAGATGAAAATGGACATGTTCTTTATTTCTTTGATATACATCCCCATTTTACCCTTTTTTATATATTATTCTGTACAAACGATATAAGCCCAATGCACATATTTTTGTCACACTTCCTGAAAAAGTGGATCCAATATGAAGACGGCAAACCTTTTCTTGAGAAAGACAGCTTGTTGGAATAAATTTTAAAAAAAGGAACTTTAATATTGACAAATATGAGAACAAAAAGATTGCAGCATGAAGCTGGTTAATCCAAATGTAAACTGATGCAAAACCAACAAAGGCCAACAACAGGGAAGTCTGGTTTGAGGGGGAGCAGCGACAACAACCTGACAATTAGGGGAAAGACAGACTAAATACTGCACACAGCAGGGAGAGAGGGTAATAAGGGAAAGGTAAACTTAATTGAGGGTGGGAATAGAACAGAGTAAAGCCACATGAGGATTAAACATTCAAAATAAAACAGGAAGTAAAATTGAAAGAGGGGACCACAGTCAACAGTGAGACAGACAGAGGGAACCAAAGGAGGCACATGAAAAGGAAAGCACTCAAAACAAGGACTGAGGATTCCAAGAATCCAAGAATCAATATTCAGAAAGACAAAGATGAGAAAAGTGTCATAACATAAACCATAAATCATATTTTTTTATGTCTCTAAAATGTTTCTATTACTGAGCAAACAGTGTCATCCATACATGTGGTGGCATGACTGATGCAGAGCCACTTGGCCCATGAGCTCTCTTAAAACTTCTAACTTTTTTAATTGCTAAAGAAAAAAAAAAACTGCTGGGGTGTTGGGTGTGACGTTTCCAGCTTTGTGGTACACAAACTTTCATTAAGTCAGGACAAAACTTTATATTTGTATTGAAGGATTGGTTTACTCATTTTTCGGACATTCTTCACGAGCTCTCTGCATCAGTTGAAGCTCGTTCCATTTTTTTCATTATTTGACTCAATTCCAATAAAAATGGGACAAAAGAGTATGAAATCATGAACGTTCCACAACTCCACCAATTAAACTCAAATATCATTTGGCCAGTTCTCCCATTATAGGTAGTCTTTAGATTACTCCATGGAAGTTCTGACATGTCTGCTTGCACTTCTGCAGCTGATTCTGGAGCTTCCACCAGTGTGTCAAGAAGCTAAATTTCATTTTGGAGAAGTGGGCGAAGTCACAGGGGACCAGAGCTACAATTTAGCAGAATTATGCATTGACAGTTTGACCCCAGAGAAAACAAATTCGTAATGCACAACCCAAGGAATGTCAGAAAACATGACAGTCATCCTCTTGGTTGTACTCCCAACCTGATTACACTGGGTTTGGGCTTGGGAAACTCTTCATCTAAAAACAGCTGTTAGGCAGAAACCCAGCCCTCATCCTCATCCTGATAATAGAACAGAAGTTGATTTTTGCTCTTCTTCTTAAACCAGCAGCATCTGGGAGTTGTCCAGAGGTACAAAAGGAGATGATCTTGAAGGGGAAATCAGGAAAATAGGCTTTTCCTTTTTCACACTTGGTAATTAAAGGGATCATGAGAATTCTGGCACAATGAGCCGGTTTTGAGTCACGAAACTGTTGAGAAAGCCTGAAATCTTTCCAGTAATTTCCCCCACCGCTTTGCTTGCCCCTGTGACCTGGCCCCGGATAAGCGGGAAGACGATGGATGGATGGATGGATGGATGGATGGATGGCACCCATTAGAGAAAGAACTTTACATAAAATGCTCAACATCAAAGAATCCTTTAAGCTTAAATGTCTTAATATTTAACTGCACACCCAACTAATCTTTCAGTCTACAGAGACTGATGCCTTTCAACAGTTACAATAGTGAGTGTGGACATGTAAAGAGTCTGCATTAGGCATGAAGGAGAAAGTCAAAAGCGGGTGATAATGCACTGACAAATCTGAGATAAACTGCTCAGGGTTTTCATTTGGAGGTGAGGACAGACGTCCATCCTTCTCAGTGGAAAATCCCATTAAAGCCATAACAAGAAGGCACTGTATTCTTCTAACCTGATATTATAGTACAGGTGACAAAGTTAGAAATGCGGGGCTCAGCTTGGTTAATTGCCACAAGTTGAAAAATGTTAACCTTCAGTATAATCTTAGTCACGCTTCTATACACTTGCGCACTTTTGTAAATAAATACTTTTCTCTAAAAGTTCAACATGTCAAAACTAACATCAACCCTTCCTTCCAAACAACTTTAAAATGTTAGTCATGGCATGACCTCACAACTTTAAAATCAAGTCTCAACTTTTAGAGAAGCCAAAAAAGGAACCAGAAACCCGACTGAGGTTGTCAGACGAGGACAACTTCTCAAACTTTTCATCAGGAGACGTTTCTGGTGCCGTGTGATCGTTCTGCAGCACTTCACAGTTTCACTTTTTGTTCGCAGTTTTTCTTAAGTAATCACACTACCTAGCCAACCCTCAGAATGCATAAGATGAAATCATATAATTACACAACACAAAGAGATTCTATGAATAATTTAAGTGAGCGATAGAGCTGGGTAGGTTATTACTTTGGTATCATTTAGTGTGTCCGATAGCAGGTAAAATGAGCTGGCAGAAAGGGCTCTAATGACAGGGTGACCAATTGACTGAATGTCTGGATTTTTGCTTGTCACATCACTGAACACATATGCACACAATGAATAATTAAAAAAAATAATGTAATGTCATGTAAAATCTAAATGAGCCAACTATAGCCCTCCTGAATGAATGTCAAGATCTTTAAGTAGGAGGCAATGCCAGAGACAGCAACTATGATTAATGAATATGGACACAAGTGCTCAGTGGATGCTGACAGGATACCGGGGTCTCTGATATAAATTACCCTTCAAAAACCGACACGCCGGTTCTTGTTTACCACCGTACAGCCGTAAATATCATCCAAGAGCTCCACGTTTTGCACTCCCTCTCTAAATCTAAGATGTTTTTGTGGAGCACATTAGACAGCCACGCTCTGTATCTCGCAATAAAATACTTTGTGGAAATACTAGACCTGCCCTAAACTTGCACAGTGCATACTCATTCATAACACAGTGGTATATTACACAGACCAGAGTAATTTATCTGAAAGAGTTACACCACTGAAAACAACGGGCCCCCAACAGCTACTCGCAGGAGCTTTTTGGGAGGTAGTAAATGCTGCTCCAAACCTTTGGCAGAACCTTCATGACTTCTGCCCAGCAACAAAATCTAGCTCCAGTAAATAGACTGAATCACAGAGGCCTCAATGACCCCCCCCCCCAAGTGTGAAAATGATAGAAAACGCTTTAAGAAACGATATTTAACATGTTCTCTCGTCGTGCAGCCGAACCTTAATTCACAGGGTCTAATTTCAAGGCTGAACTTGAATTATCTCCCGACTCGGTAGGGAGTCTGGACTATAAAAGTCTTTTAACTGGAGGCCCAGTATGAACTGGAATTATCTGGGTTACAGCGATACAAGCACAGCTTGATGCCCCAGTTTGAGAAGAGATGACTCTTCCCAGGATTAGGAGCGGTGAAAGCTAGCAGGGATTCCTGGTAGATGAGTAAATGCTTGCTGTCCAATCCTCTGCTTCACTTCATCTTCTCTCTCAGTCCTTGTCTCTGTTTCAAACTTCCTCTGCTTTCTTCTTCCCATCTTCTGATTTGGCTCGCTGTCCACTTCATGTTGGCTTCATTTCATCCAGCTTCTCTCCTGTGTTGTCCCCTCCCTTCTTTCTTCTTCCATGCTTTCTGTTCTCTCACATTCAGCTTTCTTTTTTCGTTTTGCTCTGTTTCATTTCATGTCTTTCTTTTGTCTTCTCTGAGCTTTCTGGTTTTTCTCAATCTCTATTTTCATTGCCAGCCGCCCCCTTTCCTTCCATCTCTAGCCCCTCTTTACCTCTCTTTAGTCGCTCATTTCTTTAATTTTCTCATCATCTTTATCGTCATCCCTTTCTTTCTACACGTTGTCCTCTCTCTTTACACTTTCACCCTCTGCTTAAGTCAACAATACTTTTGGTTCTTCTTCTCTCTTCCCTTCTTTTCTTTTTATCTTTATTCCTATAATTTTAGTCTTCCTTCTTTTGAATCGTTTTGCTTCATTTTTACTGAAAGGTCTACTGGCTCTACTATGAGTATTCAGGCTACAATACCTTTACTAATACTCAGGATTTATGTATGACGACTGTTGGTTTGTGCTGTCACCACAAGATAGCTACTGGACTGTACATGAGAGAGGTGAGGGAAGTGTGTAGAAGTGTGTGCGCATGCATTTAATGTCTGTTCAGCATCACAGCGCGCATCATTCATTGTGGGCGGTGTCTTGTTTTGTGCAAAAATTACTCTGTTCGCCGAGATAGCACTTAACCCAAATTCTCTCTGGCGTTTTTCTTCCACCTCTTCAGGCTTTTTTGCAATTTCCTCAGCTGCTTTTTTCTTTTATCAAATCTTCTTTTCTTATCCGCCAGTTTTAACATCCCTCTGCCTCTCATCTTCACTTATATTCTGCTCTTTTATCAATTTATTTTATTATATTCGGGGTTTTTTTTCCTCCTTCCCAAGCGGTTTAGCGACTTACCACCTTTTTTCTCCCTTACCTGTGTAACCGATGGCTTTTTACTTCAACACTCATCTCTCTACTGCATTGTTTGTGTGCATGTGTATGAGAGAGAGAGAGAGAGTGTGTTAAATCTCTCTTTAAGACTGGCTGAATATTAAGAGTCTGTTGAAAAATCTGTCCCCATGTGCAGTCTGGTGAAAGAAGCCATAATATTCAGCCTACTTGCCAACCATCTGTGAAAAAAATATCACCATAAAATACTCAGTTGGGTAAATTCTGCAGCAGATGACTGACATTAAACAGGAAGGAAATATTAAATCCTGGAGTCTACCACATCGACACAGACATTTTTAAAGGCCCAGTCAGTTTGAAGAGTACATTAAAATAAAATAAAATAATTTTCTAAGGAATAATCTGCTCTAATTTTCCCAGGTCATTATTACTAATGTTGTACTTGTTGAGTTAAACAAATTAAATTAAGGAGCTGATGGTTGTCTATCTCTCTTTGTTGGCCCTGTGACACACTGGCAACCTGCACAGGGTGTACCCTGCTTCTTGCCCTACGTCGGCTGGGATAGGCTCCAGCCCCCTGTGACCCTGAACAGGATAAACAGAAGAGAATGGATGGTGGATCTGAACCAGGACCTTCTTACTGTGAAGCAGCAATGCTAACCACTGTGTGGCCTATCACATTTTGATGTACTAAGGCCAAATATGACAATAGAAAATCTGGGCACCGGTTCCACAATAATATATTTCACGCCTATGCATATTTTTAAGATGTAGTCACATTTAAATGGCACTGACCACTCAAAGTACTTTAGACTTTGAGTTACATGCATTCATTCAATACTTTATGACAGCTTGTTTCTGAAACTGAAAACAAAATTGCCATCCATAAGTCAAAATTTGGGGTTGTTATCTCAAAATTTTGAGTTGGGTATTTCAAATTTCAAATTACTCAGAAGTTTGAGTTAGTACATCAAAATTCTGACATAACTTGAAATTTCAAATCAGCGCTGCCTGGCAAGAAAAAAAATAAATAAATAACAAGCATGTCTTCAGACTGCGGGGGGAAGCCAGGGTACCTGGAGGGAGCCCACAGAGGCCTCATACAGAATGATCCCAGCTGGCATTTGAACCAGGAACCTTCTTGCTGTGAAACAAGGGCTAACCACTCTACCACTATGCCACCCATTCGAGTTACATAGAGAAGACTTAATATGAAAAAGTATATTAGAAAGCAGGGTTATTCTAACTCCACACACACACAACATGTAGCTATGCTGGTTTCATCACTTGGCTCTCTGTGGATGTCTCCACAACCAGACTTATTTAATTATTTAACAATGTAGCGCACCAACAAAGGAAGTCCAAAGGTTCTGTGGATTTCACTGGTGCACAGTGATAATACATATGACATCCAAGTACCTTCAGCAGCACACTGTCAAAGAAAATGAGAAATATTATTTGTGGAATATTTTAATATGCTTTAAAAATTATGTAACTTTACTTTGCAGCATTACAGGTTTCCTGCTGGCCAAATCTCAAACAGAGACCACATAAGATCTGAAATTGTACATTCATATGAGCGCAACGTCATCAAAATTCAGCAAATCGTTTAGGGAGAGTGGCCATCTGAAAAATAGTACTTGCCCTCATTTTGGCCATTGTTGCTGAAATTCAGTGATTATTTCAGTCATTTCTGGTTTCAATTAAGAACTTTTGGTTTTAGAACTGACTTAATAGCATATAATGAAAACTAGAGACAACCAACAATTTTAAGCATCAATTTTTTGTTTCAGTGATTCAAATTAATAAAGCCTCAGACCAGTTTTGTTGCTTTAAACATCGGAAGCAGCACAGAATTTTTCTGGCCCTATTAAACAGATGTGAACAAGAAAATAAGAGCCTTTATCAGCTGTTACAATTCCAAGATATATAAAGTCCAGTGAAAAACAGGTGCACAAGGCAGACAATCACAAGAACTCAGACAGGTAAATATGGAAGCTTTTTTCTGCCAGTGAAAAATAAATTGAAATCCATAAGTCAAAAATTTTAGGTTGGCTTATTTAAAAATGTTGAGCTCGATATCTCAAAATTTTGACTGAAAGTTTTTTGAAATTTTGACAAAAAATTTTGACAAAAACTTCTGAGAAAATCCAAATTGAGAAAATAACTTGAAATTTCAGATTAAGTTAAAAAATCTTTGAGACAACAACCTGACAATTTTTTTATGGATGACAAAAAAAACTTTTTTGTTTGAAGGAGGCAAAGACAGGGAAAGAAGGAAGGCACCAGGAAAATATGAGCAGAGAAACAAAGAAAGAATATCATTAACATCAAAACAGGGGCAGAAACACCACAAATATATCACAAGAATCCAGCACCATGACATCATTTCACACAACAGTGCTTCCCAACGTGAAATATCTGTTCAACTTTGAGTCAGTGACGTCAAGCAGATTAAGAAATCCAAGCAGAAAGATGGCCAAAATGAGTTTGCACAGATGTTATTAAATGAAGTTGAATAATTATTATAATTACCCAAACTACAGCAATTAAAGTTCAGAATAACTTGTAGGTCTTCAAAGCCAAAAATTCACACCCTACACAACTGTTATCAGTCATTAAAAATGATGAGAACAACTGCAGTTCATTTTATCATAACTGTTAAATATAATGTCTGCATGTGTAATATTTTGATTTGAGTCAAAAAAACAAAGTTGATTCAAACTAGTGCTATTTTTTAAACATTATAACAGTTTTAACAGTAACTTCTGACAAAGCAGGACCTCACAGACCACCTTCTGCCACAGTATCTGCGCAACTCTGAGTCACTTCAGGCTCCGCACACTCTCTCTGACACCAGGAAACATGTCTATGTTTCATAATGAAGCTACTTCACCTGACTCTCACTGTTTGCACTTATACTGTGGTATCCTTTATGTAAGTAATTTAGCAGATGCATGCATATTAGATGGAAAGTGACCTAAATATGCAGTGTACTGTCTTTTCACATAGTTTTTGTAGCAATCCTTGCCAGATCTTTGTATTTCCTTAAAAAAAAAAAAAAAAAAACCTAAACAGCTCAAATTGAGATTAATTTACAATTTATTTATTTACAATCACAGATTATGATCTACATGCTCTGACAGTAACGACGGGGTAAAATTAGACAACCGCCAGCACGTCACATCCCCTAGAATTCAATGCTCCATTTAGTCTAAAGTGGCTGATGATTATGACAAGCAGGATTACCATCAGCAGCAGCGGAGTTTTTAAATTCAAAACAGGTTGTTCCATCTCATCCTCTTTTTTTTTTTTTTTTTTTGTTTATGAATGAATGATTTCTCATCACTGGCTTCTCTCCCTGTTCATTATAACTGAAATTATTGGCCTGCACTTTCACTCATACTAATTCACCAGGCTGCCCTCTAACCACACACACAGAGAGAGAGAGAGAGAGAGAGAGAGAGAGAGACAACCCCTACACACATTTAGCATCTTTACAATGACTGGCTCACTCATCCACGACTGAATATAATGAATGAATGCTTGACTGGCAATAACTCTTATTTGTTCTAAAATTGAAGTCAGAGTTCAGATGTAATGATGGCAGACATCCACCATCAGCACCATCTTTCTTTTCAATCACCATCTTTCCTCCATCTATTCTGCTTTTGCCGCACTGGAAGCATCTTCCCAGCGTTAGGTCATGCCTTGCATCCTCTTAGTTAGAGCAGAAAATAAAATTTACATTTCTCTTTTTGATACTTTTCAAGGCCAAGGAAACGGCCAGGGGGAAAAAACAACTGTAATCTGCTTTGCTGCACGCTTCTGCCTTTCTTCAGTAAGAGCAGTATCACATGCTTTATGCAGGTCAGACAGATGAGCATAAATCTAGAATAGCTGGAGCTTCATGTGGAGTACAGAGTGCATATTGTGTCCTAAAAACATACATAATATACTACAAGTAACCAACAGAACATTTTTCAGCTCAACACTGGATGGCAAGGTCTGTGAGAAAGAATTACCTTGTTCAGATTAAATTTCTCTCAGTTTTTCAGACTTATTTAGCATCACCACCAGGCCCTGGTGGACACTTAGAGAAATGAAGTATCACCAAAAGTGTTGGACAGATTGCCACGAAACACTGAGAATGTTTATGGTCCCTTGAGGAGGAACTCAGATGTTTTGGATGATTTCCCGGGTTTTCCTTTAGTGCTACCACATAATTAATATTTTCAGTTTGTAATGAATCATTTGGACAAATATAAAATTGGACTCTGATAAAATGATGTGCAAAAGTCTTGAGTCAATACTCATTTCTTCACATTTTGCATCTAAGGAGCCATACTTTCTTATAAGTTTTTTAAAGCTGGTTTTGAGCACCATGTCCAGGGCGTACCCTGCCCCTCACGCTATGACAGCGGGGGATAGGCTCCAATCCCTCCCCATTCTGAACTGGATAAAGGAAGAGGATGGATGGATGTTTTTCTTTGTTTGTTAAGCCACTTAATACTAATCTATGAATCATTCAAACACAAAAAAGGCACCTAACCAGTGTTGTCTCTACACATAACAGAAACCTTAGCAACAAAGCAATTTTAAATTGTATCTTTAAGCACGTTATCACTAGCAGCCTGTGACAAAAACACAGAATTTGTTCCCATTTCTTTGCCAACGATAACACAGTTTGACAGGGAAAAAAATTTACTTTGCACCAACACGGTAATTCCCAAAGATCTATTAGCCAAAAACTCAGCATGATGTGCAGTGTGTCCTTAAAAAAAATTGAGTAAATTGGAAAGGTGGAAGACAAAAGAAGAAGTGGAAGGCCTAAAAAATTAGACTGCAGATTAACAATATGTGAAGGTCATGTCCTTACAAAACAGAAAAACAACCAGCAATAACCTGACACTGGACTTGAGAGATGCGTCTATTCCTTCAGCTGATCCATCTACTGTTCACTGCTCCTCATCAGAAATGGTCTCAGAGGAAGGGTGGCTATCAAAAAGCCATTCTTAAGCAAGGAAAACAGGGGGAAAAAATCAGGCAAGCCAAATTACACAAGAACTGGACTTAAAATCAACGACAACGGGGCTTATGGAGTGATGAATGCAAACTGAAATTTTTGGTTCAACTCATCATCAATAGAGGAAGTCATAAGAGAGGAAAACAGTGAGTGTCTACAGCCATCTGTGAAGAATACTGTACCAAAAGAAATTACAAGAAAGCTTGCCTAAGAGAGTTCAGGTGTGGAAGAATCTAGAAAACAACAGCTTCATTTTTCAGCATGACAATGATCCCAAACAAACTGCCAATGCAGTAAAAACATACCTGGATAGAAAAACACACAATGGAACACTATCACTCATGGATTGGCCTCCCCAGATACCGGACCTCAATATCACTGAAGCAGTGTGGGATCATCTTGACAGAGAACAGAACAAAAGGCAGCCAACATCCAAAG
The DNA here is from genome assembly GCF_007364275.1 of Archocentrus centrarchus. Classification (NCBI taxonomy): domain Eukaryota; kingdom Metazoa; phylum Chordata; class Actinopteri; order Cichliformes; family Cichlidae; genus Archocentrus; species Archocentrus centrarchus. The sequence goes on from NC_044361.1 coordinate 18,645,945, forward strand.
CAGAGCTTTGAATGTCCTTCAAGAAGCCTGGAGAACTATTCCTGAAGACTGCTTAAAGAAATGACAAGAAAGCTGCTGAAGAGAGTTCAGGCTGTGTAGAAGAATAAAGGTGGTCACATCAAATATTGATGTTGAAGCTTGTTGGAATTGTAAAAACTCTGTTTTTACCTTATATGCTGTATTTCCCTATGTTTTTGAATATGTTTCAATAACTCCCTCCACCTATTTTCTGTGATTTTACAGTAACTTTTTTATTAAATGTAAAAACAAGCTACACAAACACTTCTTGACATGACACATTGTTTCAGTGATGCATAATTTTAATTTATTCCAACAGAATAAATTAAAATTTATTCCAATAGAATATATTAAAATTAAGCAACATTGAAGTTAGAATATTATTTTCCTATAATGCTGCTTTCTAAGCCTGAATGCTGGACCATTTTCTATATTTGTTGCAGCAAAAGAAAAAAAAAAGTGGACAAATCCACTCTTTAAAGGGACGGTTGCTCTGTGCATACAAACATCCTGCATGGTAGAGCACATGCTAATCCTCAAGCTAAAATCCCCTCTGACCAGATGTTGCAGCTTACAGGGACAGACTGGGCATAAAATTAATGGCTCTCACATGCTCCCTAATGAAGGGATTGAACAGGACATGGTCCCATTGTGTCTGGGAGGTCGTTCATGTTCTACTGTGGTTCACTGGGACCCAATCCCAACTTTATTCATTGTGTCACATTTCTGTCTCACCTCTCATTTCTGTCTGCCTGCAGCAAAAAACATGATCTATGGAACTGCTGATCGAAACTGGAAAGAAAGATCTTTGACAAAAGGAGGCGGCGGCGGGGAATGGGTGAGGTGGAGGGGCCAGAGATGAGAAAAATGACTGAAGATAAACAGAGCGAGAAGGATGAAGGAGATGGTATGGGAGAAATAAAGAGTAAGAGGAAAGAGTGACAACTTAGGGGCAAAATTCCTATTTTCATTTCAAAGTAATCTTTATTGATTAGGGACTTCCACTGGTCCATTGGTAAATAAACACAAAGGAGCTCTGTGCTAATCAGTCCCAGTTTTAAAAGATTAACTTTTAAGCAAAATTGATGTAAATTCTGGAAGATCACCCAGTGATTCAAGCATGTTTAGGGTGGAATTCTTTTAATTTAGCTGTAAAAAAAACAGCTCGATAAAGGGATCGCGTCACAAGTGGCTTATGAATTTTGAACAGCTTCTGAGATTCTGTGTATTGATCCTTTAATCAAGACCTTCTTCTCTTCTAACTCCACAGCCTGGAAGGAATGTGTGCCACAACCACACACACAGACACACACACACGAAATTAAACGTTTAAACTTCCCTCAGGGTCATTTCCATATGATCAGTATCTTGATAGCGAAAGGTCTGGCCATCTGTACAAGTCTTGTGCACAAAATCCACTTAAACACACAGACACACACACACACGCACACGCACACACACATACACACACACACACACACTCTGCATCCATCAGACTGAATATAGTGCATTGGATCCATTAGCTGTAATAAGCTGAAATTTACCAGTAATGCATCCTACAGCCATAGAAGAGATATTAATATTTACCATCTGAATACTAATCAAGTACCATGACGTGACCTTAAGGCACCTGACCCCCAATCTTGATCATATAACTGAAAAGAACTAACAATGAAAAATAAAGTTTTCACAGGGCTGCATTGTCATGGTGAGGGGTCCGTGGGACCCTGTGTGTTTTTGGTTTGGGTTTTGTTTGACTGTTGTGGGGTTTTTCTTTTGTTGTGGGGTTGATTGTTTGATTTCCTGGTTCCTTGTGTTTCTCAGTTTTCTGTTAGGTCTGCGTCTGTTATGTTTAGTATTTCCGAAAGAAGCAGCCACCAGCGGCTGCCTCTGGAGTTCCTGCACAGCCCCAGCCTGGTACCACTGTGCAGCCACAGACCACTGCTGTCACCACAGCCTCCGCCCCTGTGTGTGAAAACACCGGACAATTTGTGAGTACTACGTTTTCCGAGCCAACAGGGGATAGCACCTCTTCCGGGATTATTTACACACCAGAGGATTTTAGACAGGAATTCATTGACTCTATATCGGCGCTATGTGCACAGTTCGAGCTGCCTGATGAGGGGGCTCGGGAAGCTGTGAAACAAATCGTTCACAGACTGGTGTCTGCCCACCCAAGGTTTTTGGATTTCCTGCCTGCTTTAATAAAGGACTTCGTTGTGGAAATAATCCTCCCTGGTTTTTCACCCTCCTCTGATACGTTTATTGGACTGCCTGATAATTCTGAGACTGTGGTTTTAGGGACTAAAGATGAAACATGGACTTGTGATGAGGCTAAATGTGTTGGAATAAATACTGGAAAGACTGTGAGCAATGCTCCTGTGAAGCGTGCTGCACCTGTTTTTGTTCCACCGGCAGTACCAGCCAAGGACCGGCCCGCGTCTGCACCCTCTTTAGGTTCGCGGGTGGGATCGGCCGAGGACAGGCCCGATTCTGCACCTGTTCCTGCTTCTCAGATTAGAAGCACCCCGTCGGGCGCTTCTGCTTTAGCCCCAGCGGCTTCAGTCAATGCTTCAGCCTCACAGTCTTTAGCTTCTGCCTCCAGCAGCCTCACAGTCTTTAGCTTCTGCCTCCAGCAGCCTCACAGTCTTTAGCTTCTGCCTCCAGCAGCCTCACAGTCTTCAGCTTCTGCCTCCAGCAGCCTCACAATCTTCAGCTTCTGCCTCCAGCAGCCTCACAGTCTTCAGCTTCTGCCTCCAGCAGCCTCACAGTCTTCAGCTTCGCCTCCAGAGTCCCCAGCAGCCTCACAGTCTTCAGCTTCGCCTCCAGAGACCCCAGCAGCCTCACAGTCTTCAGCTTCGCCTCCAGAGACCCCAGCAGCTCTCTCTGCTTCGCCTCCAGAGACCCCAGCAGCTCTCTCTGCTTCGCCTCCAGAGACCCCAGCAGCTCTCTCTGCTTCGCCTCCAGAGACCCCAGCAACTCTAGCTCCCGTTCAGCCTCTGTTAGCACCCTCAGCTGCAGCTTCAATCCCTTCCGTTCCCCTAGCCCTAGCTACGTTAGTTCCTTCAACTTCGGCTCCAGCTCCCTCAGCTCCAGCCTCGCCTTCAGCTTCACTCCCTCTGTACCTTCACCTTCCCCAGCTTCAGTTCCCCCAGCTCCTTCACTCCATTTAGTCCCCTCGGTTTCCTCAGTGCCCTCTGTCCCTTCAGCTCCCTCAGCCTCAGCTTCAGTTCCTCTGGTCCCCTCAGTCACTCAGGTCCCTTCAGTGCCCTCAGCTTCAGCCCTTTCGGTCCCCTTAGTTCTCGTTTTGGTCCCTTCGGTCCCTTCAGATACGGTCCCCTTAGTCACTCAGGTCCCTTCAGTACTCTCAGCTTTGGTCCCTCAGGTCCCCTTAGCTCCCTCCTTAGCTTCGGTCCCTCAGGTCCCCTTAGCTTCGGTCCCTCAGGTCCCCTCGGTCCCTCAGGTCCCCTTAGTTTCGGTTCCCTCGGTCCCTCAGGTCCCTCTGGTCCCCTTAGCTCCCTCCTCGGTCCCTTTAGCTCCCCCCTCAGTCGTTTTGGTCCCTTTGGTTCCTCCGGCTTCCCCTATAGCTTCTCTCCCCTCAGTCTCAGTCCCTTTAGCCTCTCAGCTCCCTTCAGCCCCAGTCCCTTTAGTTTCACTCCTCTCAGCACTTGTCCCCTCAGTTCCCTCATCAGTTTTGGTCCCCTCGGTCCCCTCTGGTCCCCCAGGTCCCTCAGCTTCAGAGCCCCCAGTCTCCCTCAGCCTTTTGGGTCTTTGCAAATCATTTTCAAGTACAGCTCCCACTGTAGCTTCGGTCCCCTCAGCCACCTCAGAGTCACCCCTGCCAGGACTTGCCTTTAAGCTACCCACACAGCAGCCCCAGTCATTGAAGCAGACGGCTGTGCACCCTACTCAGCAGCATGGCTCTTTCGAGTTCCCTGGCTCTTTCGAGTGTCCTGAGCCTGCTCACCGCTGTCCTCGTCGCCGCCACTGGGAGCGCGGTCGGCCTCCTGTTCGCCTTCGTCCTCGTTGCCGCCGCTGGGAGTGCGGTCGGCCTCCTGTTCGCCTTCGTCCTCGTCTCCGCCGCTGGGAGTGCGGTCGGCCTCCTGTTCGCCTTCGTCCTCGTCGCCGCCGCTGGGAGTGCGGTCGGCCTCCAGTTCGCCTTCGTCCTCGTCGCCCCCGCTGGGAGCGCGGTCGGCCTCCAGTTCGCCTTAGTCCTCGTCGCCGCCGCTGGGAGCGCGGTCGGCCTCCAGAACTGTGTGTTATTTTCAGAGGTGGGAAGTAACGAAGTACAAATACTTCGTTACTGTACTTAAGTAGATTTTTAGGTATCTGTACTTTACTTGAGTATTTATTTTTCTGAGTACTTTTTACTTTTACTCCCTACATTTTTACACAAGTATCGGTACTTTCTACTTCTTACATTTTCAAAACAGAATCGTTACTTTTTAACAAGTCAGGGAGAAGTTTGCGTTTCCGGTCAGTGCGCCGTCAGTCATCAAGCGATCTGAGCCTAAACGGAGGAATATTAACATATAAGAGACAATCGTACTGGCGTATCCTCCATCACCGGGGCTTATCGGGTACAAAGGGATTAAATACACAAACCCATATAATTAATGTCTCATTTTTAGCGCTATAATCAGGGGTCACAGCGGGCCGGACCGAATCCGTAAGTTATGCTCGCGGGACATAAACAGCTTAGCTAGCGCTACTGAAGAGGAGCGAGCATGAAGGGAGTAACGTGTGGCAGGTAAATGCAACGTTTTTAAATGCTCAACAAATATCAGCAAACACACAAAGTGTGTGCAGTTTGTCACACAGTGTGTCTACTAGCTAAAAGAAGAGCTGCTGCATTTCAGGGAGAGCAAAGAGAGAGAAGTTCACTCAGAGATGGAGAAAGAGGACAGGAGAGGAAGAAGAGAGGTTAGATTTAAAGGTAAGGACTGGAAAATAAACTGAAGTATGCTGACTTTGTTTTATTCAAAGATTGTATGAAAATACTGCAGTTTAGTACATAATAAACGGGTTAGCTTGTTGTACTGTATTTACAGTAAAGCTCTGTGTTGGTGCACTTTGTGTTCATGGTCAGAGTTACAGGTTACATCAGTGCAGCAGAGATGAGTTTGAATCAAAGCTGCTGATGCTGAGATTCATTCACTGAATCCAACATTTCTACAGCCTGTATGCTGTCAGTGTAGGGGATGGAGATCAGCTCAGATAGCTGTGAAATACTGGGTTACATCTTTGTGAGTTCAGTTCATCCACACAGAGCAGTAAACCTCAGAGCAGCAGCAGCATGTCAGCTGATCACAGCCTGCACACCAACATCATTTACTGGAGCTACAATAGAAAGCTGTGGTTCTTCTCCCCATGCAGAGCCACTACAGCTGATCTTAGTGTTCCTCCACCTTCTGAATCCCACTGTAACCCCTGAGTATCCTCATGTTTGTGTTTAGGTGGAGGCACAGTCACCCTCTACTATGGAGGACACAGAGAACAGAGCTGTGTTTAAATTCCCTTTCACAGTTTGTGATTCAAGCTGAGAGCATTCATTAGAATTAAAATTTAGATTGGAATAACATTTGTGTTCTCATGTATTATTTTATATTATTACAATAATATATAATAAGTTCAGTTCAGTTAGCTTTACACAAAAATAGCAGGTAGAAACGTCCTCCAAAGAGCTACTTTTACTTTCTTACTTTGAGTAAATTTCAGAGCCTGTACTTTTTACTTTTACTTAAGTAAAGAACTTGAACCAGTACTTCGACTTTTACCAAAGTATTTTTAACACAAGTACTTGTACTTCTACTTAAGTACAGAATGTCAGTACTTTTGCCACCTCTGGTTATTTTTGTTTTGCTTTGTTCCCGTGTTGTTTTTGTTTTGAACTTTTTTCCGACCTTGTGCTGCCGCCTTTTGTTTCTTTCTTGGTTTGTTTTTTGGACTTTGCCTTTTGGTTTTTTATCTTGTGTCTGTTTTGTCCTTTTGTCATGTCCCTGGCCTCCTGTGTTTTTGTACTGAGTTTTATTCCCAGTGTTGTGACTAGTCATCATCTCTGTCACATGTCTGTGTGTTTCCTGTTTTACTTTGATAGTCCTTTGTTCCTTGTGTTTGTGTTTAGTTTTGCTTCCCCTTGTCTTGTTTGTTTTATTACGTTCAGCTGTGCCCCTCATCTGTTGCCTGCACCCCAATTTCTTTATGTGTGTATTTAAGTCCTCAGTCTGTGTTTGTTCCTCGTTGCATTGTCATCATTGATTCCCTGCTATGTGTCACCCTGCCCGTTATTTTCTGTTTAGTTCTGGCATCTGTCCAGCCCAGTTATTTGTATTTAGTATTTCATGTCATTTCCTTAATAAACACCTGTTAAACTCAGTTCTGTCTCAGAGTCTGCATCCTGGGGTCTAATCCTGTCTACCACACAGCCAGCCATGACACTCTTAAGGTCCTGCCACAGCATTTCAGTCGTGTTGAGGTCTGGACTTTGACTGGACCATTGCAACACATCTGCTGCTGTGCTTTGGATCATTGTCCTGTTGTGTGATCCACTTTCAGCCAAGTTTTAGCTGTTGGACAGATGGCCTCACATTTGACTCTAGAATACTTTGGTATACAGAGGGGTTTATGGTCAACTTAACGACTGCAAGGTGCCCAGATCCTGTGGCTGCCAAACAAGCCCAAATCATCAGCCTTCCATCACAGTTGGTATATTTGTGCTAATATGCTGTGTTTGGTTTTTCCAAATGTGGTGCTGTGCATTATGGCCAAACATCTCCACTTTGGGCTCATCTGTCCAAAGGAAGAAGTCTTGAGCTTTGTTCAGATGCAACTTTGCAAACCTAAGCCATGCTGCCGTGTTCTTTTTAGAAAGAAGATGCTTTCTCTTGGTAACACTTCCAAACAAGCCATACTTGTTCAGTCTTTTTCTAATTGTGCTGTCATGATGTAGCTCTTGTTTTGTTTTGTTTGGATTTTTTTTTTTTGTTTTGGGGTTTTTTGGCAGTTTCTCTGAGCATTGCACAGTCTGACTTTGGGGTGAATTTGCTGGGACATCCACTCCTGGGAAGATTGTGACATTGTGTTAATAACACACATCTGAATGCTCCAGTCCAGCAAACTGACAAAACTTCTGCTTCTACAGAGCTGTTCACACTTGCTGATATTCAGTGAATGAAGTACATTTGGTTAATGGCACCTGGCTGCTGTTTATCTTCTTAATTCCTTTGGTGTATTTGGTTTTTCACAGGACTGCATACAGTACTGTGAAATCTTTCCGTATGTTGCCCTGGAGCCAATAAATTAACTATATCAACAGATATTGGGGAGGACCAGCAGGAAGAATCCCTGTATCATTCAAAAACACACACTGTTTCAATTCAAACACAAATATGCGGATATATTCTCACACTGGTAATAACACATGTTCAACTGGAAGCCACCCAGATTTTTAACGTGATCAAAAATATTGCACAAACCAGACAAGAATCTACACAGACACCAGACAACAATGCACATTTTGATGAGACTCAGGTTTGCTGAGGTGAAGATAATTGCAAAGCACACTGGAGTGTTATATACTGTGCAGCACATTGCACAGCAAATCATCCCAGCATGAAGCACACTGTTACAACACTTTTATTAAAGCCCCTCTGAAGCGTGGCAGTATCAGCAGTGGGGTGGCAAGTGTTGCCATGTTGCCAGCATGAGACGGCATGACGATATGAAGGTGATATGAACTAAGGCATGATGTGATTGGACTGAGCCTGCACATCAAACAGCGAGATGATGAAGGGAGGAATGAGGGAAGAAAGGTGGAGGATGAGAAACCACAGAGAGGTCAGGTGAGAGAAAGAAGAGGGATGTGGAGATAGTGGAGGTCAGATGGGTAAGGGGTGAACTGATGGGGTAGATAATGGGAATGGGAGAGCAAGGGGAAATGGAGAGTGAGAATCAGACAGATAGGAACAACTGGAGAAGGGGAATAAGTACTTACCTTGACCCTGTGCCTTACTGGGGTAATAGGAAACAAGAGCCAGTAACACCAGTGGAGCCCACAAACACCAACTGATCTGCCCCATTGACAACATCCTCACGACCAGCAGTCTAGACCTGCAAGTACAGAAAAAGATCAACAAGCAAGAAAAAATCAAGCGGGGAGAGTTAAGTGACAGAAACTCCATGAATGGCATTCAGCTGCAGGGTGACTCTGTGGTTCAGAAGAAAAAAAACACCTAGCCCACAACACTTCAGTTCACTGATCTAGAATCAGTTATCTGTGTCCAATAGCCACTCTTTTAACAGTTACAGAGCAGAAGTCTCACAGTCTAGACTGACCACAGAGCAGCAGCTGAGCCTCCCGCCTACACAAACGGGCCAGAGGCAAAACAGTGGAGCACTTTGTTTAGAGAAGAGAAGAAGAGAAGAGAAGAGAGAGAGAGAGAGAAGAGAAGAGAAGAGAAGAGAGAGAGAAGAGAAGAGAAGAGAAGAGAGAAGAGAAGAGAAGAGAAGAGAGAGAAGAGAAGAAGAGAAGAGAAGAGAAGAGAAGAGAGAATCAGACAGAGTGACAGTCAGTTTGATTGACACTCCAGAGAGGGAACATTTCACCGAAGCCATTGTTCAACCAAAAAGAGCAAACACGTCTTCGCTATCTCATCTCCTCCCTTTCAACCCTTCAACTTTTTGTTCTCTCCCTGACCCTGCTCTTCCTCTCCTTCACCATCTCTCTGTCTCCTCTCCACTCTGCCACTCATTATTATGAGCACAGGATGGACACACACACACACACACACACACACCACACACCACACACACACACCACACACACACACACACACACCCCACAGATACCATCTATGAGTTTCTATTTTCTATTGTAGAAACACCACCTCACCATAGTCATATGCGTAGTTGAATGGATTAAAACAGCATGTGGGGGGGAAAAAAGTTGTTCATGATCTCAATAGAGGTAAGCCCGTGCTGTTGAATGAGCAGCAGCTCCTTTATTCAGACGGTGTCAAAAGACCACGAAAAATGGCAATGCATAACAATAAGAACACACAAGGATGGCTGATTATTTTTTTCCACTCTTGATATGTGTGAAGAAGGGACGGAAAAGTGAAACGAATTAATTTGTAATGTCTTTAACAGGCGCGCTGACAATGCAATAATTTACACACAAATAAAGTTCATCGGGGCTACTAAAGTGACACGAGTATATCAGGTGAGGTTAACGGTGCTCACATGATAGAAGCCCCAAAGTTTCCCCTGTTTTTTGTATTGCAGGGTGATGATGAACCTTCCTTCAATCCGAGGGGCAATCTGCAACTGGTTAATTGCTTTAATTGCTTAATAAACACCAGAATAAATGCGTCAACTTCAAGCAGTTTGTTGCTCGCTTTTAAAGACTTTATATTCGGGACGCAGTTTGGAACAATACTGAATATAACAATAACGCGAAAGACCTACGGCACATACCGATGAATTAAGAGCAAAGCATTTTAACACATTCAGGAATAAAATATAAGCGGATTATTCTCTAATAATAATAATCGCAATAGACAGTTTTTTATGTTGTATCTATTTTCCACCTGCCGTTATGCCTGCAAGTTTGATTCAGTGCCCGCAGCTCGAATGCGTCTTCGCAAATCATTTCAAGTGCAGCGAGTGATTAATTTAGTTTCTCAGGCAGATTTGGCTCAAACTATCAGATGTTTTCAAATTAACTGATTTGTCGAAATACTCAGCGCCAGCAGCACACCTGAGACCGACTCAGTTGAACGCACAATGAATGAAATCGCCTTTCATACCTCTCCAGTCATCAATTCAAAGCGTCCTTCTATCCCCAAAGGAAATCCTTGAATACCAAAGACCGCTCCTGCTGCTGCCTCCCAAAGGGTTCCTCTTTCTTCTCACTCTTTCTTCCCCTCTTCCTTCTCTCACTCCCTTCTCTCCGGATACAATTCGGTCAGCCGGAGTGGGTGTTTCTCTCCTCGTTATTCAGCCATCCCTCCCTCCGGCTATTCCTCACTGTCCCAACCCTTTCCTTCACCCCGCTTCATCTCAGAGAGAGAGAGAAAGGGCGAGAGAGAGAGACGAGAGAGAGAGAGAGAGAGAGAGAGAGGGGCGCGAACCGGTGGCGCTGCGCAAAATCCTTCGCTGCCAACCTGCAGGTTTCAAATCGGCCTCAGCCTCTCAGGGTCCCTTCGTGCACCTCCAGCGGTCACGACGGGACTTGTCGTGGAGGACATATTTGTAATCTGTGGCTTTAAGGACCCACACGGTATTCGTGGCGCTCGTTTGTATGTGCGCACTTTTCTTTCTTTCTTTTTTTTTTTTTTACTTGTAGAAAAAAGTCAGTCTGAAAAAGGCTCTGTGCGCTCGGAGCAGGTGTCTGGCCATGCCCCGCTGCGCTGCCAGCTTTGATGTTGAAGGCACAATGACACAGGATTTCACCTCAGCTCAAAATTGGAGTTTAAAAAGAAAGAATCTGACAGGGTCCATATGGAACATTTCAACTTCACACTTTCCCCTTTCTGCAAAAGCATCCATAGGTCTAAATGTTTAGCTTTGGATTCATGAACAAATCTTGGAAATGAACTCTATCAAGACATTTTCCCCCTAGTAGAGCAATCCTGTAAGCTAGTCTTCCTATTTTCCCCAATTCAAGTTCATTCATGCATAAAATGAATCAAATCATTTTATCTCAAACAATTTTAACGTCAGAAATTTTTATTGAGTGCAGAACATTTTGTAAGTTAACTGACGTCTAATCTAATTATAACTTCTTAATTGTTTTATCAGTTGGAGTTCATTCAGAATTGTTTAGTAATATCATTTAGGATAAACATTTGACAGTGCTATCAGCTAGTCTCTGCAGTTAGGGTCAAAATTTTAAACCAACATTGAAATGCCAAATGCTGCAGTTCCTCCAGTGGCCATTTGAGGCCGGCTACAAAAGTGTGTCAATCTCCATAGACTTCCATGTTTAAAAAGCCCAATTTTATACCATTTAAAGCAAGTTTATATGCATGGTACAAAGACAGTTTTGTTCTCTATGAGTAGTTTCCCTCTTCTTGACAACTGTGTGGTAGGTGATTTTTTTTTTAATAATTCATTTGGATGGTATAAAAGATGTGGTTTTCTTTTTGATGGTGTAAAGCAGCCCATTGCTGTGTGCTAGACCTCACCTCCTCTAAGTGTCTGAACTGGACCTCTCGACTATGTTGGTGCCATTTGAAGCATTAGTGGAGCCATTATCTGACGAATATTATGGCTTGCTGTGAGGTACTGACCTTCCAAGAAGCCTGTGCTTCAGTTTTGTTGAGTGCAGTTCTGGTATTTTAGTATGTCACTTAGTACTAATTAGCAGATATGTGTTTCTGTGAATGCTTGGCACTCCACCCTCTGGTGTCATAACCAGTTAGGTAAATTTACAGTGGACTCTAAAGCAGACCACAGATTTTCTTGTCAACAGGGAAAGAGTCTGAAGTGTTTGTGTGTGTGTGTGTGTGTGTGGGGGGGGGGGGGGGGGGGGGGGGGGGGGGGGTGGCTTTTCCCATTCCAGAGCTAGCAGAGGAGAAACTGGCAGGTCAGGGTTTTCCAGAAGGTAAGGCAGGAGGGCGGACAGGCTGGTGAGTAAATGGTGAGCATGGATGCGATTCTTTCCTTTCACAGGAACAAACCAGCTCTGAGAAGAGAAGAGCGCCTTCAGCCAAATGTGAGACTCATTGGAAGCAGAGCAGAAAGCCACCTTAGTAAGGAGAATTCACAGGGAAGTACAACAAACAGAGAGCCTGATTACCACAATCAATACAACAACAATCTAGCAAGAAGAGTGGGCTCGAGCTGCTGCTTAAGTACAGGGAGGTAATGAGCTGATAGCACACAGGTGAGCAAGAAGAAGGCAGGTAGAGTCCATAGTGGGCCTGCCCAAACTCCACCTGAGAGCAGAGGTGGTTAGTAAGATAGTGGCTACAAATAGCTTTTATATACAGCCTGTGGTGTTAATTTGATGTAGACTGTCATACACTTGAAAAACTTGGTCTGTAGATAGAAGACGACAGCTTTTTTTTTTTTTTTTTGCCAAAATATCACACATACAAAGGTCAAATAAAATAAAGGTAAAATATTTTTAAATGAATAGTTTAGTTTGGACTTTGTTGCTGAGAGATGTGAATACTGATGCCCCATTAATGTTACTGAATACTAATGACTAATGTTGTTTTGTCACAGTCTGTGGCATGTCATATTAATCCGCATTTGTGCATTCACGTGATGCACAAGATTATGGCAAAAATGAGATGGAATAGTCACTCCAGGGTTGTTGATGTGAAGGGGATTTTTTTTAACTCAAACTGTGATCTTTCCCTAAACCCGACCACTGAGTCAAAATGATGGGGGGAAAAAAGCATAAAAGTGATACCTACCCAGCAGCATCAGACAAAACAGCATTATATGATACTCAGAGACAAGAACATTTGTGTGTGTAAAAGTGGCGTGACGCACTCTTCAGCAAACTGTTCTTTCAAAGTAAATGAGCATTATAATGGATTACCCAGCACCATGAGTTCGTCCATCGGGCTGAGAAAAAAGAAGACTCGAGCGCACTTTGAAATCCTGTTTATGCACTCAGCTCTGCTGCTCTTGAAGAAACTTTGTGATTTGCCCTGAGGGCGGAAGAATGGGAGTCATGGGAAACTGAGACAGGTGAAATGTGCCAGTGGCTGAGTTGAAACGCTGAACAGCTACACTCCAGGTGCGTCCCTGAGGCACATAAATACTCTTAACGCAGACATGCACATCTTAGCCAAACTGCTGTCCAGATGTCATAAACACTATAATCGGGTGGATAAGGATTCAGTGTCCTCCTCCTACCTCCCTCCCTTCCTTCCTTCCTTCAGCCTCTTCCTCCCTTCCTGTCTTTCTGTTGTCCCCTCTCCCTTCAGGTTGCCCGTTTGTAGCAGAGCACACACCAAAAAAAAAAAAAATGCAGCACATAAAGATCCCACTCCACAGTGACTGCACATATATTCAGGGAATATATGAAGTTAAAACATATGGATAAATTATCAGCTGTACTTCCATAACAATAAATGTCATGATATATTTACGTTTTTGTACACCTGTTCATGTATTTACTTTCTCTGCTTCATGATCAAGAACTTCACAGCTAAAAGAGTTTGTTCAGTAGCCCGTGATTTATACGTCACATTTGTGATTTACGTTTATGTGTCTGTTCTGATGATTCAAAAAATGATGGTAAGTGACTGCGGCTGAACGTATTCATGCAATTTTGCTGTGAATAATTTAGCATGCAAAAGAAATATGAAATTCTGGTTAATTACTAGGTTAAGAGGAACTAAAATCAGATAACTCCAGCTTGGCTGCAATGTGCAATCATTTTTGATGTCACTTTATATTCCGAGTCCTCCGTGGGTTTTGACTGACAGCTCCACTCTACTGACTTACTGGCCAATGGACTTGAAGACCTGCCCGATGGATGAACCACTACACTGTCCTCGCTGCAGGTCCCTTTTCCCCCCATTCATTTCTCTTGATGTCCTCTCTTTATTCACCTCGTTATCATCCCCTTTTTTCCCTTCCTTCTTGTCCTTTCCATCTCTCTCTCCTTTTTCACCCCCCTTACTGATCTTTTCATCCTCCTTCTGTCTCTTCTGCCATCGCTGTCCATCCTGACTGTGGCTTTGTTGAATAAATGAATCACTCACGTGGTGGAGTTGATCCACGGGTCATTTAGCTCGGCGCCATATGGTCCAACTGTGATGCTTCATAAAGTTTTTAAAGTCACAACACTGCAACCAGTATCTGTAAAAACTGCACACAGTCTTCCTTGTGATAAGGATAGAGCCCAGGAGGTTGAAGCATTGCAAGAAATGTTTCATAATAAAGAAAATAATGTCCTTCAAAAACTCTGGTTCTGGATAAGTGCATTCAGATGATATGTGACAGATGTCATATTCAGAAAACCTGGATGGTAAGGCACACGGTAGACCTGATCTGAGACTGAAAACATTTAGGGATGTGTTATCCATGCTAAAAACAACTTCTTTTATAAAATAAAAATGTTTAAAGGCACATTTAACCTCCAAGGTTTGTAATCCCCATAACAGCTGTTTTATTTTGGTGATTACTTTGGTCATTCAGCTGGTGTTTAAGACCTCCTGTTTACACTGGGTCACTATATTGTAATAAAAACTGATCAAAGTATACCACAGTCTTTCGCATTTCCTTTATCTTACTGTAATTGTTAGGAGCGAGCTGCCATTGTTGCTTAGACAAACAGAGAAAGGCTCACTTCCAGTGCTGTGGAGGATTTCTCCCAGGAAGCACGGACCCCCTCATTTGTGTGTGCGCGTGTGTGCAGGTGAATGTTCATTGGATGGCATCAATCAGCAAAGAGTAAGAGCTAAGAAAATTCACTCCAACTCTCCTTTACAAAATATTAAAAAGAAGAAAGAAGAAAAAGCAGATTCTTCAAGAAAAGTTACAAAAATAAAAGCACAACTTTTTTTGCCGTTCAAAAGTTGCAGCGAGCAGTAAGGCTCGTGAGAGTCCCCATGTCACACTCACACAAATGCCCACTGGTTGACATTTTTAAGATGCAGCAATAACCTGAGGCATGGTGTCTTTGTTCTCTACCCCAGCGACAGACAACATAATTCACTGTGTGCCCCACACACACACACACACACACACACACACACACACACACACACACACACACACACACACACACACACACACACACACACACACACACACACACACAATAATCAGAATTTAAAACAGCAAAAACACTTCCTTTGTTTGTATCATAGGCTCAAGCTGAAGACCTGAACAAGTTCAAATAGAGCTGATACGTTCAAGGCCAAGAGTACACACACACACACACACACACACACACACACACACACACAGACGTGTGAATGCTGGGCACGGACATAGCTCTTGAGCTCTGTGTTAATGACAAGCAGCAGGTTAATATGAGGGCAGCAGGAGACTAAAGTGATCACAGCCTACTGATTACTCCAGCTAGTCACAGTTATTAGCAAGCTTGTCATCTGCAACCAAGCTTGCCATTCTCAAGTGCTGCTAACCCGACAACCCTTAAGGTCATGATATGCAGCCTTTCATGGTGGAGCTCATGGATGGAGGTGATTAACTCAAGAAGTTAGTTATTTGATAAACTCAGACCAAAGGTGGCTGTTTGAGTGCTCATGACCAGCAGTATCTCTTGCATGGACATTCACCAGAGCTCCTCCACACTGAGACTGTGTCAGTTCAAAGTCTTAGCCACGATAGCAGCATGTAAGTTTGAGATGAGTGCTAATAATGATGATATCCAACATTCTGGCTGTGCATCAGCAAGCAGCCTAACAGAACTTCTAGAGTGGCTGCAGATGCCTAGTCTACTTCAAATGTCCAATTCCAAAAATGAAAAACATAACCCAGATTAATACTAAAACACTGCGTGTTGTATTTGTTTTCATTCAACATGAAAAATCTGCATTATGGTTAACTGCAGCAACTGAAAACAGTGTCAAATATATTGATTTCTCTCCTCCGCCATTAAGTTGTTAAAATACATTTTAAATAGGAAATTCTGTGTGAGCAAAAGGTGACTTCTTGCCAGAGTAGCTAGCCAAATTCACAGAGCTCGGAGCCACAGCCCAAGAAGCATTTGGCAGGCGGCTAACATTTCTGCTTGCTGTGACTTGTCCTGAGCTCATCCTGTGAGGAGAGAAGTGGAGGACAGGAGACAATTCACTTGAAAACACTGTAGTCACGCCTGAAAGCCATTCTGCTCATTAACCTGAGCAGCCACCGAAGCATTTTTTTTCTCTTCTCTTCTCTTCTTTTCTTTTCTTTCTTTTCGAAGTAATATTCAAAAGGTTCCTTATTTCCCACATGATAACACAGATACCCTTTATTTAATTAAGGCAGCAGTCACACTCTTTGGTGCTCTGTGTCAAAAAGCTAATTAAACTGTTCCAATGAATTTTTCTGCTTCATTATTTCCATTCTCAGAATGTAAAAAACACACAATAAAATACTAAAAAACACCCAGAAGCTATATATTTATGGTTAATTTAGAGAAAACAAATTATTTACCAGCTTCTTGGAGAAATTTGCAACTTCAAGGTGTTCTGTATGCATTAATATATTGAAAGCAGGGGTAACAAATGTACAATGAAGAACACACAGGCACAGGTGGTGCAGCCAGAGTGAAATGATATTACACCCTTTTTAAATTCTAAAGTTTTATTTATTAAAACATAATAAAAAAGAATCTGCAAGTCTTACAGTTAGGTAAATACAACCTCGAAAGAACAGCACATGATATCTTATACCATGTCACTTCTTATTTAACAATAATTAAGCCAAAATGTGAGAGCAGTGTGTGAAAAACACCCTAAATGCACCCTTACTGCTTCCATAGGAGTTCATTTGATTAGCAGCACCCGGCTGCTAATCAAATGAACTTCATTAACTGATCATCAGCAAGTTTGAGCACCTCTATAAAAGCATAAGTTTTGACAGTTGGCAGGTCTGGAGCATTCAGGTGTGTGCAGATGCAATGCTGTGGAGGAAAGACATCAGCAAGCATCTTAGAAAAGTAAATGTTGCTGCTTGTCAGTCTGGAAAGGGTCAAATGACCATTTCAAAACAATTTGAAGTCCATCATTCTATAGTATGAAAAATTATTCACAGTTGAAAAATATTCAAGACAGCTGCCAATCTTCCCAGCAGTGGATGTCCCAGCAGATTCACCTCAAGATCAAGATCTCTGCAATGCTCAGAGAAACTGTAAGAAAAACCAAGAGCTGTATCTTAGTCTCTACAGGCCTCAGTTAGTATTTTAAATGTTAAAGTTTATGACAGCAAAATTAGAAAAAGGCTGAACATGTATGGTTTGTTTGGTAGGATTGCCAGGAGAAAGCATCTTCTCTCTAAGAAGGACATAGCAGCATGGCTTAGGTTTGCAAACCTGCGACTGAAAAAAATCACAAGACTTCTGGAACAATGTCCTTTGGACAGACAAGATCAAAGTGGAGACGTCTGGCCATAATGCAGAGCACCATGTTTGATAAAAACCAAACACAGCACCTCAACATAAACACTTCATACCAATTGTCAGCATGGTGGTGGAGGGGTGATGATTTGGGCATGTTTTGTGGCCAAAGGACCTGGGGACCTTGCAGTCATTGAGTTGATCATGAACTCCTCTGTATACCAAAGTATTCTGGAGTCAAATGTGAGGCTGTCTGTCCAACAGCTAAAGCTTGGCCAAAATTGGGACAATGATCCCAGGCACAGCAGCAGATGTACAACAGAATGGCTGAAAAAGAAAAGAATCAAGGTGTTTCAATGGCCGGTTCCTCAGCCTGATTGAAATGCAGTGGTGGGACCTTAAGAGAGCTGTGAATAAATGAATGCCCACAAACCTCAATGGACTGAAGCAATGTTGTAAAAAAGAACAATGTGAGAGACTGATCAAGTCATAGAGAAAGCAATTACTTCAAGTTCTGGCTGCTAAAGGTGGTTCTACAAGCTATTGAATCATGCAGTGTACTTATATTTTCCACACACAATGCTTCCACATTTTTTGGCTCAGTTTTGGTTAAATAAATAATGATACACTGTAATATGTCTTGTATTTTTGTTCACCTGAGGCTGTATTTAAATCATTCTAAACTGTGAATATTTTTTATGTCCTGATATGTAAAAAAATAAATAAAATAAAATAAAACTGAAAGAAGCTGTACTTTCCTTTTACCATGACTGAATGTACATGTCTCATCTATGTCAAAACCTATCCTGGAATTAAGTGAAGAAATGCTTCTGCTTCTGGAGAATTGCTACAAATAATCCCAGCAATTTATTTATTCATTCAATTCATTTTTAATAAACCTAGTTTTAGCCCTTACAGGATTTTCACTTCTACCCATAATCAAGGACACATGGATATAAAAAGAAAGTCAGAAAAGAAACATAGAGGAAACAATGTTTTCAGTGTCTTTAAAACCAAAACCCAATCCAGCTGATTTCCATATGCTTCACATTTCTACTAAACTTTTCTTATTTTGGACACTGTCACTGTCACAAGAGAGATTTTTTTTATGTATATATGTATTAATTATTTGATTTTGGTTCTTCTGCTGTACTGGTGTTACTTTAATTGGACCAACTGGGCTTTTCAAGCCTTAATGTGATCTTATACAGTAATTTATGCTACACAGTGAATGCTTTAATCTCAGGCTTTTCAGAGTGCCTACATTTTTTTGTGCGTTGGGCCCAGCTGGACTCCTAACTTTGGCAGTGCGACTGTGATCCTGCATCCATGATCAACGTCACGTTGTATCAACACATTACTCTCCAAGGCCTCATGAGCAGAACAAAATCCGCCAATAAAAATGTTCACCTCCCCTCCAAAAACATCACTCCTGTTTGCCACACATTTCTCCCAAAATAGAAACGTATACAATCACTGCAATTTGTAAAAGTCCACTGCTTCGCAACAACTCTGTTAAATAAACACGTCTGATGATTGGTTGAATCACTGGTTTAAATGTTTTACTGTGATCTCATACCCCCCCCCCCCCCCCCAAAAAAAAACAACAAAAAAACCAAAAACAGTCCAGCAGGCTCTTAGGTTTCTGTGCCATGGCTTTTAATTTCCTGTGTATGTATCACTGTTTACTGACCAGAGACACGGACACATTCACAGTCAGCAGATTAGACGGAAAGATGAATGGCTGGTGACAGTGTGAAGGCTGGATACCGAGTGAATCAAAGGACAAGTGCATGAAGGGACAGATGAATAAATGGGTGGAGAAGTGGACGAGAAGCCATAGTTGTCAGCCAGATTAAAAATAGGTGGTGGAAGGGGTGTAGTAATTGAGTTTTACTATGTAATGACAAAACTGTGGTGTAAGTAAAAAATAGATTTTTTATTAAGTCACCAATATTTTTGCTATATATATATATATATTTATTTTTTTTTTACACACACACACACACATACACACACGTTTGTAAAAATTGTTCTGTAAAGTCAATACTCTTACTTACATGAACATCCCCAAAAATGAATAAATACGGTGAAGAGTGTGACAGCGTATGTGCTGAATAGTATGATATAATATTACCCCCTGGTGGTGGCCTCTGTTAGTGCATCTAAGAGAAAAGAAATTGAGGCATATACAGGAAAAAATGCAGCGAAAAGTTAATATAATAGATTTTCTGTTTAGTTTTTATTTCCTTTTGAGTGTTTGATTTCACTTGAGCTTAGGTTCAGTTAGTTTAAAGAATGGATTTGCTTGTTTCAGTTAAATTTTTGTAGTTTGAAATGTTTACTTTTAGTTTAGTTTTTTGTTAAAATTTAATCATTAGAATATGGATATTTGCATAGTACCGCTCAGAGTTGAATTCAAATATTATAATATAGACATGGCACTTTTTGAGGGCAGCTAACACACTGTCATGTAGACGTCACAGTCTCAGTAAACAACCATCTTTAGAGTTCACAGAGAACGGTCTGAAAAAGAGAAAATATCCAGTGAATGGCAGGTTTCTGAGTGAAAATGCCTTCTTGATTCCAGAGGTCAGAGGAGAATTGCCAGACTGCTTCAAGCTGTTAGGCAGGCAACAGTACCTCAACCAAGGTATGCAGAAGAGCATCTCTGAACACACATTAAACCTTAAAGCAGATGGACTACAGCAGCAGAAGACCACAAATGGGAAACTGAGGCTACAATTCACAAAAATTGGACTTGGAAATCAAGATTCATCAAGTCTGATTAGTCTGGATTTCTGCTCTGACATTCAGATGGTATGATCAGAATTTGGCATAAAAAACATGAAAGCATGGATCCATCCTGCCTTGGATCAAGGGTTCAGGCTGCTGGTGGTGTAATGGTGTGGGGGATATTGTCTTAGGACACTTTGAGACCCTTAGTACCAACTGAGCATTATTTAAACACCACAGCCTACTTCAGTAGTGTTGCTGACCATGTCCATCCCTTTATTAAGGCAGTTCTGAAGGCAAAAGTGAGTCGAAAACAGCACTAGCAAGGTGTATCTAACAAAGTGACCAGTGACTGAAAACGCATATATACTAAGTTTCCTCTTTGAACAGTAAGTTGTATTTTGTTACATGGTTGTTACGTACTTTTGTGAGAAAAAAGATGTTCTCAGATGTGGACACTGGGATTATTTTATATCATAACACAACAAAAACATGACTTAAAGTATAAAATACTATTGAGCACAATGAAGTATAAGGTGCAGCAAAGCCAAAATGTGATGTCCGCATATGTGGACGCAGGGAGGTTAAAGCTATGAGATCTGTTTTTCCTCTACTGTGGTCACACCTTGTTCAGCCTTATTTGTGTGATGTAAGAAACTCAATGTTGGA
This sequence comes from Archocentrus centrarchus, assembly GCF_007364275.1. NCBI lineage: Eukaryota > Metazoa > Chordata > Actinopteri > Cichliformes > Cichlidae > Archocentrus > Archocentrus centrarchus. Next base: position 18,666,400 of record NC_044361.1, read on the forward strand.
TCATTGAAATTGATTTTCTTTTTTTTCTTCCAATACAGGAAACAGGGAAAAGTGGCTAAAAATAGCTTTACCTTTATCTTACCAGCTGTGATTATGTGAAGCACAGAGAAGACCAAATTTCAATTGTTATAACTTTAAGAACGCAACAATATTTTCACGCTATGATGTCATAAAGGTGATATTTAGTTTTAGTGGGACAGAGTGCACTAAGAGTCCTGAGGATGAAACCACAAGCACAACAAATTAGTTGAATCAGTTTTGTTTATTCATCACTTGATCAGCTCTTTAATACATTCGAACTTATAATGAGATTTAGCTTCTTCGTCAAAAACAGACTGGTACTGTGAGCTTATGCTGTATTGATACCAAACATTCAATCTCGGATAGCAGGGAAGAAAAAAAAAAGAGCAAACAGCTGTACTTGCTGAAAATATTTCACCTCTTATAAGCCAGAAAAGCTGAAGAATAAAACTGGCAACAGGACAAAATTAGCGCTGACGTTCGTTCTGTCAGATCAAACTACTGCTGTACTTTTGAAAGGTGGTATCTGTTAAACACTGATTGTCACTAGAACTGAAGCATCGGTGACTTGGAGCAACCATCACTTGAAAAAGAAGTCGCAAATGATTGAACGGAGAAGAGATTGAAGGAAAAAGGTGACCACCATCTTCTGTGATCTGCAGCAAAATGAGGTCTTAAGGCAAACGCTTTCAGCTAACAGTCAAACAAACCCGTTTCAGCCAACCCAGCAAACACAACCCCATCAAAACTTCAGTACACATGAAACTTTCTTTTGCCCCAAATTATACTGTGATCATCATCTGCTTCTGTCCTCTCAAACTGCATCAGGCAAACAAACAATATTTGCAGAACAGAGTCACAAATCACTTTCCAGATAGATAAAAGAAGAACTGTGTTAAAAACTACATATAGATGAGTTTTTAATTAAAGAAAACAGAGGAAAATTGAACCCATACCAAGTACAGATATTAACATCAAAGATTAATGAAATCTCTACAGCAGACTAATGAAAACCTTATTTTGTGCTTTGAGAAACATATCGAATAGTTGTAAGGTAAAGTCAAACTGCAAATATTAATATATTAACAATATAATGTATGGCATTATCCATGTAACAACACGAGTAGATTACAAATTTTGAGACAAAATCTGTAAGTCTGAGAAGCTCTAAAATTGTCTGCAAGAACTTTAAAAGCCACTATTTATATCGTTGAGGAAGCTGGACAGCTGTGCAGAAACCACGTGGAAGCGAAGACTTTTCAAGGCCTAAAATCTGCTTTGCATCTGAAATGATTTGTCAGCTAAATCAGTTCTAGAAAATTAAAAGATAAACCCAAATAAGCACATATTTACAGCATTTCACTGCCTGCAACATCTGACCACATTAAGATAAATCAATGAAATGCAGACTAAATTAATTACTTAGGATGCATTTGGAGGTAGTTTACCAGGTCAGATGAACTCTACAGCTTGGCAGTAAAGACTGTGAATATACTGTGGTAGAAGTAGAAGTTTACTTTACTGCATCTGTGTTTATTTGCAGTAATAATTTCCACTTCTAGACCATTTGTAGTACAATGAAGCAGGCAGTGTAGTTTAGTCTAAAACAAACAAGGAACAAGTGTTACTCAGGACTACAGACACATACTGTAAGAACAATATGAGTATTACTTATCCACGCTATTCTTTTTACAGTTTGTTTTTCTAAATTCATGCTAGCAACTATAAACACATGATGGTGCAGTATATAAACACACGTGACTCTCATGTTATTTAGAGGCTACATTTCAAGCCTGGTGTAATCCAACTAACTTTGAGCTAATTCAAGATGGGATTCATTAAAACCTTATTTACTTTTTATTTTTTAATGACTTTTTTTCACGTTGAAGCACAGAGAAAAGCTTCAGTGAAGCTCTAAACCTGAAATCTATGGAAGAGGATTAGGGCCACTAAAAAAAAACAAAAAAAAAAAAGGGGGCATTGGGGAAAAAAGGGCAGCCAGAATTCTGAGATTAACGTCAGAATTCTGACTTTTTCTCAGAATTCTGACTTTTTCTCAGAATTCTGACGTTAATCTCAGAATTCTGACATTAATCTCAGAATTCTGACTTTTTCTCAGAATTCTGACTTTTTCTCAATTCTAGCTGCCCCCCCCCTTTTTTTTCCCAATGCCCCTGTTTTTTATCTTTTAGTGGCCCTAATCCGTTTCCATAGAAATCTAATGAAAGCATTCCAAAGAACATAAAAAGTGTCACAAACTGTGTGGCCTGTGTGGATGCTATACTAACATTTCACATGTTTACTGGTTCACATCACAGCAGGAATATGATTCATGTATTCTCACACAGAGCCTGCATGTTATTTACCTCAGTTAGCCAGAGTTAAAGTTACACTGAATGGTGAATAAAATTTTACTTTACTTTTTCACAGCACTGAACAAAATGCAGGGAAAAGGCTGCATTTATTGGCATTCTTCAGTAGGAAGTAGCCTTAATGTGAACAGATAAAACACATTTTTCAAGTTTTTCTTCATTCTGAATAAACCCTGTAGGTTTTATATGTTAAAGGTGTTTTGGAAGCTTGGGGGGGGGGGGGGGGGTCAAGTTAGTGTCTCAAAATTTCAGGTATCTTAAAATTACAACTGACTCAAACTTTTGAGTAAGTTAAAATTTGGAGATGCCTAATTTGAAATTTTGAGATAAACTGACATTTTGACTCATGGGATGGCTTTTTTTTCTCTCCATTGGTGAAAACGAGCTTCTACAAAATCTAGATGAACAAAATGAAGAAGAAAAAAAAAGAGCAAACTGCTCCCATTACTTAAAATGATTTAATATTTGGTTGTGTGTATCTGATGAGACAAAATCAGACAAAGCCACTCTATTTCAATCTAAATATACACTGAAAATGTCAACTTCCTCAGGATCATCTTATCTGTCTGAAAAATCTTTAGTTCATACTTAACGTGTAACTGCTCCACATCTACAGATGATGGAGTAAATGATGTAGGGGATGAGAGCATGACAGAGTATACTGTAATACTGTATGCATGAACATCTACATAAAGCTTTTATCAATCAAGTGCTTTTGTTTATTAAAAACATGTAACTGTGTGCTCATATAGCCTATTTCATCTTTAATATACTTTTAACATCAAAGCATTTATAAAAGTTAAAATTGAATCTACTCTAAGTTAAAGTTTACATTAAGGTTGGTTCGTATGACTCCAATTACAGTCGTCCTTATTATTAGTATTTCCTCTTTTGGCTTTGCTGAATGGTATGAAACAAATCTAGTGCTCACATCTCAAACGTGAGTATAACAGAAACCTCCAGATTCTTTTAAACAAACTACAGACGATGACGTCGTAGATCACTGTGGATTTTCTGGGCTGTGTATCAGGCATCCAGTTTGGAAAGATCCTAAAATTGAGGCCACGGGTAATTAAAACAGGGCTTAAACAATATGGAGTATTTACAAGATTTTAAGGGAGACAGTTTTTCTAAAGCTGGACTTCTGCACTTTGCCCTTGTGTAAAGTCTTTAACAGCTTCGCTATATACACTGTGCCTGTTAATGTGGCATGTAAGTTTATCACCTTTATAACATTCACCAAGAAATTCCTAGCAGCTAGGAATAAATCTACCTCAACATCGATTAAGTTGATATTTTACATTTGTCATATGGGAAGGGAGGGAGTTTGTCTTTTGCCACTGAACATAACGGTTCTTCAAAGAGAGAAAAAACAATGAGACACCCTGAAACCCTGAATATGCATGTAGTAGCAGTGTGAAGTCCTTCTCAGCAGGGGGCAGTGTCCAGCCATCAGGAACAGCTCACTGGGGGAGAGGTTGCTTTCATGGCACCATGAAATATTCTTCCTCATTTTCAGCTTTTTCTTGTTCATCCACAAGTTCTAATGGCAAAACTTAGTTTCACATCTTCTAACATCCTATTAAAACTCTGATAGACAGCAACGCTTCAGGATGATGGTTTTCCTGCTCCACGCTCCTGCACATTCTCTCTTTAGTGTGTGTGTGTGTGTGTGTGTGTGTGTCTGCAACCTTCAACTCACAGAAAAAATCCAAAACAACCTGACTACGATACCCTCATTCCTAAGCGCACAAACGGTTTCTCAGTCATCTGCCTTGTTCAAACAATGTTGGCGCAAAGCCAGTGAGACGTGCTTTCAAGTCATCAGTGTTTCGCTGTTGATGTGGTTTTGAGGTCAAGTACTACTTCAGTCCCCACATTTTTTCCTGCACTACTCTTGTAAGAGGTTTCCTCTTGGAGCTCTCTTTAATGCTTATACCTCCTCCATCACTTCCATCACAATCGTCCGGGGACCAGTCAGGATCAGGTTGCTGACGGTTCGGTAGTCATGACAGAGGACGTTCAGTCCGTTCACCGCCACCACAAACTGACACACCTGGAGAAAGATGGACAGTAACAGGAGATGTGATTCATCAGCTTTTATGCCAGTCACAGACGTAAAAGGGGGCAATACAAATATTTTAATTGTGGCTGCACAAAAACAACCAAAAAAAAAAAAAACAAACAGCTTGTTCGTTCAGATAAACCCATCAAGCCTACAAACCCAGATGTTTGGTCTGGTAATCATTTAGAAAACGCTAAAGCTCTCAGTCTCTATGCTGTCAAAAGCTGGGAAACAACCTCGCGCCTGCTTTGTCAGTTAAGTCTTATCAGTACAATCTAAAGCTGCACTGAACCCAAATTACACTACCACAACTCTTTGGCCTCTAAGTGAGAAAAGCACGCAATCTAAAAAGATTGCACTGGCCAGTGGAAACTCTAAAAACTGGCCTTTTTGTTATTACTTGATGAAATTTTACAAAGAAAATAATCCGCTGTCTACTCAAACCTACAAAATTCAATTAGTTGTAGGTTTTTCTTCTGTTATATTTTCTCATAATCTTGATTTCAGTAAGGCTATGGAATTAGACCTTAGCACTAATCTGTCAAAATCACGATGCAGTAACGGCTTCGAGGGCTGAAGGTGACGCCAGTTAAAAAAAATTGTAGTTCCTCATATGGCCACTTGAAGTTGGCTCCAAAAGCAAGTCAATCTTTCATGGAAAATGACCCAACTTCACAACAGAAATACCCGATTACAGACTCCTTCCAAAAACAGTTTGATCTCTATAACTACATTTTCCATTTTCATATAACTCACCTATTTAAACTGTAGTAAGGCTAAAGTTATGCATCACTGTGGTGTTCAGTGTTCACTTGCACTGAAAGGCACAAAGGAGCCTACATCTAATTTAGTCTTTTCTTTTGTCAGTCAAAATTAGCAAAGTGAATTAAGGATCCATCTTATTAACCAACCAGCCCTAGCGTAAGCTAATAAATCCCCAGCCCTACCCTCTCCTCTGAATATGTTCAAGACCACTTTCAAAAGACATAAACAACCAAAAAAATGATGACAACCTTGAAGCTTTAAATTGTGAGCCTACAAACCAATGGGTGCCCATATCATCTAGTCTATGAACTGCTGCTGTTGTTGTTTTTAAAGCCCAGTATCCTTTCCTTTTCTTCCTTTCTTTCAATTAGTTGCACAAATCAGTGTCAAGTAATGTAACCTAACACAGGTGTCAGTGAGAGCAGCCATCGCTCTCAACTGCGATTGTGTTCACTGATATAAAGCAATAACTGAGGCTAAATAACACTAGGTACAACCCGACCGCCTCACTCCAAATCAGTCCCCTGTCACGCCTGAATGCTCCCTGTCTTATCATTTAACCACTTCTCCAACTCTGGAGCTGCAGATAAAAATAAGACTTCTTGTCAAAGCTGCCTTCTAGCTGCTGTTCTTGCAACATGATGCTGCTTTGGTTCGGTGGGGTTTTGCAAGCTTTTAAACCGCACACTCACTCACATAAGCACACCCCTGCTTTACTGGCTCCTAAAAGTTTTGTTTTTTGTTTTTTTTTTCAAAATCTCCACAAGATGCCAAAAAGGATCGATTTAGTACAAGTCAGTGAGAACAAAAGCACCTCATTATTCTGATATTTTAATGGCCCATAAATCAACCGAGTGCAGAAAGCTGAGTGAAGATCGAGGATAAAAACTAACAGATGGTTTATGGATTCACATTCAGGAAACATGATGCATACAGAATGATCTTAGTGGCAGCAGCTACTTAAACCTTGCCTGTTACACAGAGAAGTGAATATATGCAGAGAGAGGTCACTGGGAATATTCTCAGAGCAATCACTGCTCCGTGTTGTTCCAGCACTCTTAATGTTTCCGTACATGAAAGCTCAAAATAGGCAATCATACTCAAACCTCTACGGCCTACGTTACACTAGTTACAGAGTCAAAGGACTCTCCTTCATTCACTTTTGGACATCTTTGGTTCCTTTCATTTCTGTCTTTATTCCACCTTTCCCCTCATTATCTTTAACTCTCTTCCAACACCTCCCCCATCTTATCCCCCCCTCTTTCTCCCCCATCTCAACTTTCCTTCTCTCAGGCTGCAGCGTTGTTAGTTTTGGCTTGGGTCCAGCTGGACTAAAAGTTTCTCTACGCTGAGATGGTTAAAATCCCTCTCACACAGAGAAATGAAAGCAGCAGGAACAGCAGGTTAATAGCCGTGTGAAACTACTCCGGTGATACATGACACAAGGATGTGGTTGAACTTATGCCTCTTGAGGGATTAAATAGAAGGGGAAACTATACATACACAGACAGACACACACACACACACACACATACACATAGTGTTGTATCACTGTATAGCTGGCAGAAAGACAGGAAGCAGGGCCAATAAAATCAATTCAAATATAATGATGTCCTGTAAGAGGTACCACAGACTGAAAAGCAGTCCTGCTTGGAAGTTCAGTTTTATATCACAGCATGGCCTCTGTTTGCATCATCATCATAATCAAAACACTGATTATTAAATGTTTGTGCAGAAAACATTAGATGTCTTATTATATATGAAACTCAAAATGTCTACTTTTACGGGTTAGGCAAACAACACTTTTCTATCTATGCAGAATAAAAACAACAACAGAATCCATTGTTCCGCACACAGATATAGTGGGCACACACTGTGCTGAGACAGGCCGCTCTACCTGCTGTGTTAAAAGTCGATTAGAAACGGATCTAGGAGTGATGTATCGGAGAGTTATGTAAGTGCTTGTATCCATTATGGATCAGAATGATGCTGATGTGTGTCTGTTTGTAGTGGAAAAGGAAAAGACCGACAGAGTGTGTCAGAGTATTTGAGAGCATTGGCATATGTGAGGAGAATGATTTTTACTAGCTGCAATCTGAGGTCAGTAACTGTACACTTTTCTGGCCTTTCACCTGGACCGTAGTTACAACAGCTTACAGGACAGTCCCTCTCAGGACAGTGTTCCTGTTTCATTAAACGCCAATAAAAATCCTCAAGCGGAACGCTCAAGGAAATGCGAGCAGTGCAATTAACTCCTCACAAATAAACTGGAGAAGCTGCTGCACACACACACACCGCTGCACACGAGGAACTCAATTTATAAACACGATACACTAAAAATCAGATGCATCTAATGTAATATTCTGGCTTTGGCTTGGTATTAACTGGCTTAATGGTTATAAAGTTTGCTCAGCACAAACAGATTTGTGTTACCTATTAATAAAAACTCCATAAAATTAAAGCAACTGTCACGAGCTGTCTTTATATTGCACAATTAAGTCCAGAATAACAGAACTAACGATAAACACAAAGACACTGACTCTCTGAGCGAGGACACCTTTATGACTCTTGAAGCAGATACATGTTTCTATGGTAATAATCACCAACCAAAGCAGAAGTGATATTATTTCCACAGGCCATTTCCTCTTTCAGCGCTAATACTCAAGCTCATCTGCTCTACCTACTTCCTCCTCTTCCAGTCTTCAGCTCACGTGTCTTCGTCAGGGCATCCCTCCTTTCTTTCAGTTAGTTGCACAAACTTTTCTCAGACCCTAAGGAAATACCCTTATGCTTCCATCAGTGACCACCCTACATAAGTAACATGTTTTCAATAATTAAGTAATTCAGTCCACTTTCTCCTCCAAGTTTCGTGATTTCCTGCTCCCTTTTCTGGCTCCTTCTACTATTTTATTCACTCGTTGCGCCCTCCTCCCTCTCTGTGTTGTGGTTAAAGTTGCTGTGCTCGGCATTCCCAGGATTCCTTGCTGCCACTTTGTTGACATACCTTCATGCCAGCTGTAGCAGCACAGCTACCATTATCCTTTTTTTTTACTCATTGATTTTTTTTTTTTCCCCCTTTCTACAACACGTTTGTGCCACTCTTTGCTCCCACTCTGACCATCCTCCTCCTCCTCCTGCTGGCTGAAGCTACAGAAAGAATCTTTAAACTCTTGTTTAATGTTTAAGCACTTCGCCGGCAGTCTTAAAGGAACCGTCCTCTTGAAATAAAAATGCACAGTATAAATGACTAACGAGAATGCACAAAAAGTGCAAAAAGTCTGTGTCTTAGAATTCAATAAGAAGTGCTCTCTGGAGAAAGCAGTAATATCAAATGACTAAAAAAAATTCTACTTGCAGTCACTCTTTTTCATGAAACTCTACTTCCTGTGGTAAATATCTACATTTTCCATTCCTTGGAAACAGATGGACCTGTCTCTGAAATGAAGGTAGGTTGAAAGAATATGCATGATTACTTACAGCATATTCACACACACACACACACACACACACACAAAAACACTGCAATGAACTGGAGATGACCCAGATCATTAAAGATCCTGAAAGTCTTTGCCTCTCCACAGGGGACCTGACTCTGGCACAGGCTCTCTGCTTCCTTACCTGCTTTTATCAAACCTTTAAGATATCGCTCAATCCGCACTACAACTGGTGACATCTACCTCCTTTTCTGTTGTTCTCCTCTTTATTCCAGCTGATGAGAGAAGCCTGCACAGGTTCACCGCTCATTCGGGAGTTCATACATCTCTACCAGTCTCACCTTCATGCCAGCAGCGGCTGCAGGTCCACCTGGATCCACAGCCTGGATGTGACAGGGTTTGCTTCCTCGCACCACAAAGCCCCAGCCCACAGCATCGCCTACAATCTGAGAACAGCAGCAGCAGAGGAAATGCTGGATGCCTCATTTCTTTTTAGTCCCATGCTCAGTGTTCAAATTGAGTAAATAATTTGCAGCTGGCTATAGATCGTGAAGGAATCTTTGCACCAAATACTGTTCCAAAAATATGAAGAATGAACATTAAATACTATAAGCACATTATACAGTACTTTGTATTTTTGTCATGTGATACTCATCTGGGATTCTGTGGTGATCACACTTAACTAAGAAAAAGAATAGAAATGGATGTATGTGTGCTGTCTGCATATGCCCATGAGTCATGGGACCTTTCACATGGGTGTGCCTGTGTGTGTGTGTGTGTGTGTGGGAGAGGATATGTGTGATTGCTCAAACAGTCTTTGTTAGACCTCAGCTCTGTGTGTGTGTGTGTGTGTGTGTGTGTGTGTGTGTGTGTGTGTGTGTTTGTGTGTGTGTCCTACAGTGAATGTCTTCTTTATAAAAGGTCCTCCTGGTCTCTGCAGCTCCTCTGGACTCACTTGTCTCTTCAGGACTGTTGATAAAGTTACACAACATAAAATATTACAGTGATAATAAGACACACCGATATACGGTACATCTACAAAGAGGCATGTGCATGCGCATGTGAAAATAGTGATTGTACATTCCAGTTTTTAGCTTTTATTTCAATATTTGGTTAAAAAAAATCTGTTTATGTGAATAGTGAATTTAGTCACATTGCTAATAGGCACACTGCTTCCTGAAACTGTATAGCTTTCCTTCCCCTCCTCTGACTTCCCCTAACCAGTGCTCACATCAACATGACTCTCCACAAGGATCCGCTACACTTTTGTGTTTCAAAAATGATTTGAAATGTCCTCATTTATTTCAAAATGACAGAAAAACAAAAAGAAATTAGAGAGCTAGAGGTGAGATAATAAAACAATTAAACACAAGTTAAACTAAATGTTTTGATGCTTTTTAGACGATCTGTTTATTCTTTTTCTTCAGTCTGCTGCTGATCCTGTTCTGTTCAGTACAGTGAGGCACTTTTTCAATCATATTATTAATCAATAACTTTTATGAGGTTTGATTATTATTACAGACTGCTATGATTTATGGGTATTTTTTATGAATCATTGAATGACATTATAGCTGCTTTATGTTATTTAAAGGCCATAAGTGACAATTTCCCCATTTATATATTTAGTAAATCAATAGATTTCCACTGTTTTTCTACTGGAAATTTCTTTGACTTCATCATTTTTCTTTTAATAAGCCAGGTCCCATTTGACCTTTTCCAGATCAGACTGCCTAAAGAAGTCCTGACCTTCCAAACCACAGCTGTTTCCTAAACACTCAAAAGCTTTTTTATTGAGGATTTTTCAAAGAAGTCCTCATCTCCTGTAAAAACTTACAATCGCACCCTGTTCAAGTTGTGGCACTCAGTTGATTTCAATATTGCTGCACAGTCATGGTTGCGTATATTTAATTGATAGTATTGTTTTAGGAGAAGCCAGATTTTGTTTATCCTTGCCACAGAAATTTTAGGGATCAACTAGTCCAATTCAACAAATATCTTATCATATCTTATCTTATCTGCAGGAACAGTTTGAAACAAATACAACAAACTTGGGGAAAATACTCATTTTAATTATTTCTAGACCCAATAACTGAGCTAGACTCCACCTGGGTAAATGATTAGTCAGTGAAGTGTCGGTTAGTCTCACCGACACTGGAGATCAGCTTGTCAGAATTAACCAATGCTAGTTTTATTAAGTATAGTTTCATAAAGATTGTTAAGTCTGATAATAATAGTATTATAATAATAATAGTATTAAGCAGAAACAAGCACATGCACTGCTTTATCTAAAACAAAAATCAAGTACGCATCTTTCAGCCTTTGTGTGCACACTGAATTCAGACTTCAACAGGTGCTTCGCATTTAGTAAAGAACTATAAATTAACTGAATATGTGCAACAAAACACTGACCACATCTTAAAAAGCTAAAAGCAAATTGCAAACCCAGCAGGACATTCCTCACACAGGCTGCAGTCTGCGCTTAACAAATCACTTATGGTCTACATAGCAACACTTAACTCCAATCTGATAAAGAAGAGGAAGTGAAGTGCGAAAGACCTCTAATCCTCTTCATCTGGACATTTTCATAATCTCTCTGTGGAACTCTGATCTGATCAGATATCCAGGACAGTTTCTTTTAATACCCTGTTATCTGTTGCTTCTGTGTCATGCAGGATTACATCTTTTTTAATTGTGTTTTAGTGGGTTTTTTTTTTCATGGTGTGACTTTATGAAAACACTGGACAAAGCTGATCCTACTCATGTTATCATGTTATCATCATCTGCAGTGAGTTTTTTTCCTCCTCATCTTCCGATGATTTGATACGCAGAATTACTAAAGTTAATGTGAAGCAAAGGGGAAATACTCTCACGTTGTGTGTGTGTGTGTGTGTGTGTGTGTGTGTGTGTGTGTGTGTGTGTGTGTGTGCCTTCCTTTTCCTTCCTGTTCATTGTGTACCATGTGTGAGTGCTAATGTTAAAAGGAGGGCTGGTACAAAGAGAATCTTGTCAAGGACTCTACTTGAATTAGACACATCAGAGGACACCTCAAAATAGAAAAAAACACTCAGAAACACACACACAGCTCAAGGGCGTCACTTCCAAACTTTCAAATCTGCACCAAGAATTTAAAGCAGCTCGTCTCCAAATGACAGGTGTGTTTATCACTTGGAACAGGCAGTGCAAGTCTGTAAATGTGCGCTCATTAGGATTTCTCTTCAGCATTTCTTTCTAAGCTAATTCATAGCTTGTGATGGAATAAATGGCATCTGTAGTATGGCCTGTTGTGAGTCTTTTGTGTGTTTAGTTGACAGGTATTCAGTTTATTTAAGTTTGTGGTTTGTTCTTTTAAATTATACAGTATTTCAACTTGTGCACCTGACATTCCACTCAGGGCAGTGATTCTCAGGCTTTTTCGCCTTGTTTCCAACTAAGCAACTTTGTTGCTACATTAAGAAACTTTTATTTTTTTTTAAATTACAGTAAAATATCTACTGACAGAACCACTGTGCAGTGTTCCTGCTGTCACACCTCTCTCTTTCAGGTTTGTTTACCACAGGGGTGTCAAAGGGGTGTGGCTTTGGAAAATATAAAAACTGCAAAGACAGGGGGTACAAAGTTCAGACTTTTGTTTTGTCCGTTTTACAGTCTTCTTACTAACAAAGACATTGCACATTGCCTGGCATACTACACCAAAGTAAATAATTAACAGATTTTTGTTTTGTTGCTAGTATTACATTAAAGAACAGGAAAGTTCCCATTTTTCATTATTTACTATAGAATTTCCTGTTTTTACAGTGCGCCACTGGGGGGGAAAAAAAAAAAAGCCAGGAGTTGTGTGCCTTTTATTTATGTTTTGTAATATTTCTTTAAATCATGTGGAAAAAAATTACAAATTAAACAACACTAAAAGAAGGGGGGAACACTTTTTTAAAAGGTTATTAGGCAATAGACTTAAGCTCAAACTGGACTGCGTGTGCCCTACTGTGTAAGATGAGTTTGACCCTTCTGGTTTATCATGTGACACGGACACAAGCAGCAGTGCACAGACTGAAGCTGCGCACTGTGTAAGAGAAATCTCTAATGTGCTTCTCTGAGTGAGCCATTATGTTTAATAACAACTTTTAGATAACATTGGCATTAGCAGGCTTCGCTCAGATGTCATTCATCTGTCAGTATATAGACATAAATAAAAATAACTGTAATTTATTCCCATTCAGTTATGAGCTTTGCTCAGACCAGTATTTCTCACCACTGTCTATTGCAGACTTCATTTAACTCTCTCTGAAGCAACTTAAAACTACAGCTTTAGAAAAGCTGGCAGTTAAATTAAGACAAACTACCTGATTACATAACAGCTATTTACACCTACAGAGTTATGATAAGAGCTGTACAGCGGGGCCCATCACAAACCACACTCTATATCCAGGTTCTCCTACCAGATTTAGGGTTGCAGAGGACAGGCGGACTGCTGCTGAGCGTCGGACTGCTGCTGTAATAACCGCTGCTGCAGTAACCGATGCTGCCACAGCTGCTGCTCATGCTGCTCCGACGAACTCCGACTGACACCTTTATCTCTTTAGTGGGACTCACTGAGACAGAGAGGCACAAACGGAGGTGTTAGTCAAAGACAATCAGAAGAAAGACAGAGTCTTGAGTTACAGTTTCAGTGTGGCCGTTACTTCATTCAGTTATAAAATAAAAGCTTTTTCTCATTGAAATACATTGTGTAACCTCCTAAGTGGGTTAGACTTTATGTAACTATTCAAAAGTTTTAACTGTGCATGCTTAATTTTCTCTTTGTCTTGCCATACTTTGCTAGTTGTGCCACTTTGCTCTGCTTTTCTGCCTAGTAACACAAACGGGACTGCGCTGTTATCTTTATAAGGCAGACACCACCAAGGACACAGGTTATTGTCTGTGAATTTGGGTATGTGTGTCAACAGAAGATAAGGCAAACGGGATAAATACGTTACTGACTCCAATAACCAGGAGCAATATTTAAACTGTTTGATAAGAATAATGCTTCATAAACACATGGACACAATGAAAGTTTTTTATGAAAGGTAAGAAACTTCCCAATGTCTCTACCAAAGGTCTGCAAATACTCTCACAGAAGGTGCTGGAGTCAGCAAAGTTTGGAATTTTTTTTTTTATTTTATTTATTCATTTATTATTTTTACTTAAACCAAAATGACTGAATGGAAGATGCTGATTATTTAGTTGATCAACCAATCAATGTATTGTTTCAGCTGTAAACCATCAGTCTGGAATTAAAGGACAGATAATGAAGCAAAGCTCTCCTGCAGTTACTGAGAGTCGTGTAGAGTGCGTACCTGAGAGGAAGCTGGTGTTGCCTCCATCAGAGCTTTGTTTCCGGAGACAGAAGGGACTGTCATGACTCTCGGGAATGCTGCGTCCCCGCTCGTGAAGAAGTTCCATCAACCGCCGCCGTCGCCGAAAGTTCATCCTGAACTGGTAGAGGAGGGGCCCGTCAACAAAGTGATGCTTGTTGGTGACTAATAGCAAGGAAAAGTGGACATGGCGATCATAAATATGTTTAGTTATATTCTTTGAAATGTTTTTTTTGTTTGTTTGTTTTACTCTTAGTGAGCCACATTCTAACACCTCAAAGTTACAGTTGTCCCTGGAGCTGAGCTAGCACATGCTGACCGCAGAGAGCACTGACCTCAGTTATCTCAGCTGAACTGATAAGATGAGATATGAGGGCAATTTTTTTTATCAAAATTAACCAGCATGCCAAGGTGAAACTAATCACGTGAACCTGTCAAACCACCCTGCTGTTACTTCACGAATTCCTCCAGTTTAGAAAAGCTGATTTTGTCTTCTTCCTGGACAAAGAGTCACATAATGCCCATATGATGTATTCGTTAACTCCATTAAAGTATTCTGGAGATTTTTTTTTTATGTTTTCAGCCAATCACCTGTAGAAAGACACCTGCTTTAAAACCCAATTTTCTGTTTCAGGCTATGTAAATTAACCTCTCGAAGCCAGATTATTGTCATCTAGAAATGATTTATAAACCCTGTTAATACTCACCCACAAACAAAACAATACATTGATTGTAAAACAGTAAAATACACTGAGATAGCCAGAGCTCTAAATAACTGGCATTTCACAAGGCCCTTAACTGAGAAATAAAAAGAGCTGTAATAAGGGCCACCATATACACAGAGCACTTTTCACTGGTTATGTAACAAAGTAACGACTTCCTGCTCAAACATGACGTTTAGTTTCATTCTTATCAGGTTCAAATAATTACAAATAGCTGGGAGAAATGAACAGATGCATCCCAAACAACAGCTCAGGTCTCAAGAGGTTAAAAATGCAAAGTAAGATGTGAGAAGAAAGTCTAACTGCACAGGCGTGCACAGTGCACATTATGTCATTACATTCATCAAGTGCATGTTTACAGTGCTCTAGTTATCATCCAGTTTATGAGCAGAACATTAATTAACACACATTTGGCTTGTGGGACGTCAGCTCAACAAAGTCTGTTTACTGTGTTTGTCAAAAGTGGAAAACCTTTACTGTGCTTTACACTCGGCTTCACAGACTTAAGTGAAACGCTGGCTTCTCTTTCTGTAAACAAATTCAGGAGTCAGTTTAAGGTTTATCGTATAAGGCCTCACCCGGAGTGACAACAGCTGGCTGCTGGCTCACTGCCGATTGCACAGTGATACAGCAACTCCACCCTGCTTAATTTGCACATTACCTGCAACTCTGTCACCTTTAGTGCTGTTTATATTGCCTGTCAGTACATGATTCAGACGCACAGTGTAGAAAAACAATTTCCCCCGGCGTGCCACAGTAGACACACTGACCAAGCAAAGGCTATGGGCCAAACACAAAGTAGATCCATCCAGACCAACTATACATCACACAAATGAATGTGTGAATGTGACTAGGGACCACAACAGAAGAGAACAGAAATCTGGCTGGCTTACTCTCTACTCCCTTTATAATGTGTTTTTCATGGGAACTCAGGGTGTGTACAAGTAAGTTATTTTTAACTTTTACTTTACTGCAACACAGTGGAGCTAACAACATACAGAGTGAAAAGTCCACATATCATCTGTGTAACACTATAGCATTTATTTTCACAGGGAGGATGATGGTGTGAGGTCTCTGTGAGGAAGCAGATGAGGCTTTCTATCACATTAAATAAGCGAAGTAACAACACACTGCTGTGTGTGTGTGTGTGTGTGTGTGTTAGTGTTGTAGTCAAGACCACCTAACCCGAGACCGAGACAAGACAAAGACCAGAGGGTATCGAGACCGAGACAAGACCAAGACTTTTAGGGTCCGAGACCAGTCGAGACCAAGACCGAGGGGGGGCGAGACCGAGACAAGACCAAGACCAGTGCCTGACACTACATGACACAATAAAATGTGAAACATGATCAAAATCACTTCTCAAATTGATCTGAAAGATCCGCATTCCCATAAAATTACCCTGATATTAAAAACTCACAGCTCAAATAAATATAACCATCTTTATTTAATACTCCTGGGTATTAAATAAAGATCATTTATCACAGAATGTAAAACAATTATTCATAGTTCATCACAATAGTCTTAACTATTCTCTGCCTTTCATAAACTATGCATAAAGTTGTGTTGTTTTTAAACCTACAACCTTTGTAAAAATGGGTGCTTTTTCAAAACCACATAGCTAAATGTGTAAAACTGAAAAAATGGCAAACACTCATCAACAGTAAGAACTAAAGCCTTTAATCTTATACAGATTAAAGCTGCAGGATGTAACTTTTATAAAAAATCTGGTTTTTACATATTTGTTAAAACTGTCACCATGTCAGACAGTATGAGACCGATAATCTGCGAAAAAATGGAGCTCCTCCACCTCCTCCCTGAACCGCTCCCAGTCAAAAACAACCGGTCAGAGCCAGGAGGAGGGTCTTAGCACTGTCAATCACTCCTGGTGTATGCTGCTCAATGTAGTTGTGTGCAACACTTCATAATTTGGTATCGATCCTATGTAAAGTAAACACAGGGCCATTATCACCGATACTGATACCAATACTTTTTAATAATTATGAAGAATTTCCATGAAGTTTAACTGGTTTGAGATTTTTTTCCTTTGGATCATTAATTAGTTAAAACCCAGAATAGAATTGGGCAAAGTTTATATGTAAGTAGAAAATACTTCATCAAAATAAAAGTTATTGTTCTGAAACAATAGAATAAAACAATTTTCCCCATACATTGATGTCTGGAATTTTTTTTCATAAATTAAGTGTACAAAATCATCACTCAAGAACAAATGCAAACTTTTTTCCAGGTAGATTTTTCAGAAAGTATAATAAAAAAATTTAATAAAAAATGTCCCTTCATTCACTAATTTTCTACAAATTTAAATTTAAATTTGATTTAAATGTTTCATAGCAAAATCCTTTTTTTTCCCAAATAAAATATGTTATGCATCACATGACAGTATAAAAAAACACTGTGGGGAGGGGAGTAGCAAAGTGCTCTGTGCTGTGACAGGAGCGACACTTAGACAGTCAGCTCGCATCTTTGATGAAACCGCAGCACTGCATACAGGAGAGAAACTGAAGCCAAAGTATCGATCTCATTACACTGATATTGATCAATACCAATACAACGTTGGCATCCATATTATCGATATCAGGATCAATCTGCCCACCACTAGCTCATTGTACTGATGGCGGAGAAACAACTTACTTACTTCTCTGCTGTTACCATTGGTGGTGGCCATGGTAACTTCTGGGTTCTAGCAAGAAATATTCCTCACCCCAGCACTAATGCTAATGCTAATTAGTAAGCTAATACTAACCACCAAATGCCGCTCCCACTTGTTAATTGAGTGATGGGGCCTAAGACATAACCAGAAAGCAGTAATCAGTTTTTTTGGACGTGTAGTTACATTTCTCGAGGTGCATGTCAGGTTTGCTTCAGAGAGGATTTTCAGTTATACACAAAGGATCAATGCAGAACTCTAAATCAGGCCTTATTAGATTGATAGAATGATCATTTTTACATATAATCCAGAAAAGTTACATTTATACATCAAGCATTTAATGTGTCCCAGAGTGCCGTTTCCTTCCACTGTGTTTGCAGAAATCACATAAAAAAATACACAACAAAAACATAATCCAGATTCCTCGGCTGCTAATAGCATTTCCTACATTTGAATATCAGCCACCATATTGTGAGCATAAACTATCATGTTTTTAATGCAACAATAGGAAGTGACATCATCTTGCTGGGAACTGTAGTATTTTATTCTTGAAGGCCTCTCATAGCTCTACTGGTGCTGAAAACTAATGTTTGACTATGGCTTTCTGAATACAAGTAGGGCTGCAACTATCAATTATTTTAGTAATCAAGTATTTAATTGATTATTCCGTCAATTAATCAAGTAATTGGATAAGAAATAATTTTTCATTTTAACAATTCATCAGCATATTTTAACTTCCGTACTGCAGATGTTTCTCTGTGTGAAACAAACAGGGTGGATGGAGCAGCTACAAAGTTCTCTGTTCTTCATGTTGCTGATCAGGTGGTTGATAAAAACATTTTGAAGGAGCCCCTCTGTACTGATGGTGGTGGAGGGGGCACCGAACGATTGCTAGTGCTAATGGCAGCCCCCCTTTCCCCAGTACACTGTGGTTATAGATCTGTTCTGGTGGCTACAGCTGACGTAAAGAAAAAAATAACAGCTGACATCCTCTGCACAACACGCGCGCACATTCAAACATGCGCACTCACAGCACAGAGAAGTGGGGGCGTGAAAAAACATCTCAGCCATCCACTCGTGTTAAAGGCTCGTTTTTGTTTTTTTTGGAAATGCTCCGCTTACACGGAGACACCTGAGCTGCAGAGCTGAAACCAAACATCAAAGCAACAAATTTGTGTCGAGGATTTTTAATAATCGAATTGCGTTATTCCAAGAATCGTTGCAGCCCTAAAACTTGCATTAAATTTTTAGTTTGTGTATCAAAATACATGAAGGTTGGTATTTACCTTTCATGCTGGGATTTTTTTGTTGAATCGGAAGCCTGAAATTTTCCTTTGATCTTCATTTTCCCTCTTACTTCGCTTGGTGTTCATGCGGTTATTTCGATTTATGCAGCACACGCGTGACCATAGTGAGATCAAACGTACACACTGTGAATGAAACTGTCCGTGCTCTGTGGTAGATTGCAAACTGCGGTGAAATGATACAGGCGTAAGCAGCGATAATAGCAGCGACCTAGCCGGGGCGGAGTCTGTGAGGTGCGCTCCTTTGAGAGGCAGAGGAGCGCAATATTTGTGGGATTTGAATCAGTACGTTTTGCATCCAATAAAAGCAAAGATGTTAACAAATAAATTGGACAGTATTCTGGCAATTTAGTGATATTTCCACAGCTGTGGTCTTGACTGGTCTTGAAATAAAATCCCGAGTCCTCAAGGTCCGAGTCCATGACAAGACCGAGACCAAATGCGGTCGAGTCCATGACAAGACCGAGACCATCAAAAAGCGGTCTCGAGACCGGTCTCGAGACCAAGACCGATCTCGAGTACTACAACACTAGTGTGTGTGTGTGTGTGTGTGTGTGTGTGTGTGTGTGTGTGTGTGTGTGTGTGTGTGTGTGTGTGTAGCAGCACCACTTTCCAAGTCCCTCGAGATGCTTAGTTTTACAGCAGCACTCAAGAGATGGAAAATAGGAAGTGAGTGAGAGGAAGAAAGAGAGGGCAGATGGACCTACTGTGTGATGACAGGCATTCAGGCAAAGGAAGAGGAGCAGTAGCAAAAGGGAAGAGTGAGTAGAAATAACTTAATCACATGATAAACCATCTCTCCATCATTCATCATTTCATTCCTTTCTCTTTCATCTGTAGATCATCATTGCCTCTCTGTTTAAATGTATCTGGATGACATGACATGGCAACCATGATGTACAGCACTGTCATTTCAAGAAGGCTTTGCTCCTTATAGCTATCTCCAGTCTGGAATCCAGAAATGCCAGCCCCCAACTATGTTGAAGAGTCTGCAGTTTCCTTAACGAAAATACAGACTAAAGTCATGTGACCTCTCTACAGCAACACAGAGCCTAATTAAAGCAGACATGGATGGGAAACAGAGACTTCAAACTTCATGCTGCAGTTATGATCCAGCAGAAACTTCTTCCTGTCAGGGAAGCCCTGACCAAAAGGAGAACAGCAACAAATGCAGAAGCGTTTGCAGTGTTACAAATCACTGCATTACCCTCGAGATTACATCTGGCTGTAATGAACGATTTTAAAGTATTACTGTTCCTGAATTCACTAATCAAAAAACAGATACTTCAAAAATTACATTGTTACTTGTGTTACATAAGATCTTTGGTAATCTGCATAATGGGCAGATAGAAAAAAAAAAAAAAGTGTTTTTTCATTGACTTACACAACAACTGCCTGACCCCATTTCATTGACAATACCGAGGAATATGAGAGTGGTCTCCAGCTTCTGACTGGTGGACAATATAACTGTCAAGTGCAAAGCGTGCTGCTTCGAAACCAGCAATAAAACTCTCTCCAAGCATCTGCAAAGGTGTCAACTCATAGCAAAGGACGCCTGAACAGCTGAGTGTATGTCAGCTCCACCCGAGCAACAAAAGCTTGATTTTCAGCAGGTAACAAAAGCAGAGGTAACAGGGTTTTGGAGTACAGAGAAAAGGTTTCTACGGTAGCATCGCTGTTGCCACAGCATTTTTCTGTGTTTTCACCAACTTTGCTTTGTAGCAACGATGTGAAAGATCTTGTGTTGTTATTAGGAAGGGGATTTATGCTGATATGTAGGACGATATATTTTTAACTAGTAATCACGTGAATGAAACTGCATCTCAGACAGTACAAAATAATGAAAAAGTAATGTAGCGGTGAAAGTAATTATTTTACACAAGGAGTAGGTAACTGAACCAATGTATTACATCTGTATAAAAATAGTTTTTAATATTGTGTAAAACGTTTTTTTTTTTTTTTTAGAAATGACACTAGCTCTACTCATTAGTAGTGAAATACATTCCTGGTCAGTGTGACATATAATGTGGGTCCATTCAGAATGGCAGAATGTGCAATAATGAGTTTTAGGAGCAAACCTAATAAAGTAATAAACTAATAAAATTTCAGGTACCCATTAGAAACCATATTTACCTATTTTTTGCTTTTAGGTGTTTAGGTAACATACCTATGACAATAAAGTAGCAAAGTGTACCCCCCCCCCCCCCCCCTTTTTTTGTTGAATACTCCTTTGAAAAGGAGTTTAATGAGTGTGGGGGGGGATTGCCTGAGTGAGTAACAGTATAAAAAAAGGCCCTCCCTTGAATCCCTCCTCACCATGCTGGATGATCCCATGTTCAAGAAGCCTCCGCCCCAGCTGTTCAGCCTCCTCCCTCGTTGGCATCTCCCCCTCCTGTAGTAGCCAATCAACAAACTCTGAGGCTACCAGCGTCCGCTCAAATGACTCGCCCTCCTCCTCCCTGGTCTGCAATAGGTTATTCTCTGTGTTCATCAATCTACAGAGAAAAAATAGAGCAGACGTGGTTAAGGAATGGGGATAGAGGGAAAGGAAAAGTCATAGTGGGGTGTTGCACTGAAAAGAAAATTCAGCCAATTCATTAAACTCAAGATGAAATAACACACTCAGTGTTCAGCATCTCCACAGCAGCATGCCAGAATGCTTAAACGCTAATTTTAAACAGAGTTTTAAAAGGTTGGGCAAATTTACTTCAGCAGTTTTACATAAAGGCCTCACCTAGATGGAAGACAACAAAGAAAGTCTTCATGAAAGCTACAGCCTTTGTAAGACCCACAGTACTGTTTTACTTTCTAAGAGCTGACCCTGTGGTTACTATGAAAAGAGAAATTTCTTCAGAGGGAGTTCTCCACTGAAAAAATCTTCCAAACTAGCAACTCTGGCCATTTCCTCACTCTGTAATCTGCACTTTCAAAATGCACAAACACTGTGCTGTAGCTGTCTCCAGATTAGCACTTCAGCCACATAAACAGAGGATCGAGTGCACATAAATTCAAGCTATTCCTAAAACCTCATAGCGAAGCTACAGATCTCATCTGCACAAATACAAAATAATTACACTGAGAAAAAAGTTCTAGATCAGCTTCACTGACACTAAATGGAGGTTTGGTTTTTTTGGAATCAACCCAGTTGGGTGTAAAGGTTCAAGGAGTAGATATGATTCAATTTAGTTCCTGCAAAAAAACCAAAACAAAAACACATACACACACACACACACACACACGGACTGCATTAAATAGGTGTTGCGCTGTGTTCTGACTGGTACCAGGTGACAAAGGAGTTAAAGAAATACAAACATGTACACACCTGTAAGGAACAGAACTGTTGACTCGTTCACTATCCCACTTTCTGAAAACCACATTCACACCCATCACTCACAAACAAACACTCAGCACTCATGCTGCCTTAAGCAAAAAAATGAAAGAAAGAGTTACAGAGAGCTTTGTGTCATGTACCTCTGCATGTCAAAGCATATGCTTGAAACAAAATGCAGCCTGAAAAATACATTTTCTAAGCTGCTCGTCCTGTTCTGCTGGCACAAGATGTATTCCCACATTGTGTTTTAATGGCTATCAATCATTCACTGAGCTGTTAACGTCACAGCCTGGATTGCGTATTACACACATATCATCTGCAGATTAATCAGCAGTTTGGAGATTTGTATAAATACCCATAATATTCAGATAACTGAAATTATGGGAGACTAAAGCAAACTAAGAAACAGCCACTAACCCAACATCTGATCCAAGCAGAACAGAAGAACTAGTGATGGGATAATCTTTACAGCTATATTAATTTAACCATGGATGAGACAGTTTCCATAAGTCCCCACCAGATCAGTGACTCAGTGATGAGATTAAACCTGACTCTGGTAAAAAGGATGATGATAGATTAAAAAGAACAACTCACTTCTTTTTTCTTTTCTTTTTTTTTTTTTTGCAGAGTTAGAGGAGAAGATGCCACTCTCATGTCTGTGCAGTAACTATTAAGTGAAGTTACTGCCAAAGACATGGTCAGATTAATTTGGCATAAAGAAAGGAGACGGGGGCAAACAGCTAACCTGAATCTGTTCAAACCTCTACAGCAAGTTACATCCAGACATCTTCACTGGTTGCCTTGCAACTACAGCCAGCCAATAAAACAGCAGCATAACCCAATGCAAAAAGGCAGTGGTATAATATGTAAGTTGATTAGCTTTAAACGTGCTGGCAGGCTGTTTCCCTGTTTCCTGCCTTTATTCTAAGTTAAGCTGCTGACTGTGTCAATGCATGAATTTACCTCAGTATTGAACTATTAGCCTTTTGCATACAGACAATCCACACTATGTATATTATTAATCCCTATATGCCCTATATGCAGCAGGCAAGCAAACCTCCTATTGTTTATGCATCTCAAGGGAGACAAATTAATATTTTACTGGAAACAGAGTTTTAGCGACAAAACCATTAGTCCCTTGAAAGGCTAGCTTCTGTGCAGAGTGGCACAAATAGAGAGCCTAATGAAAGAAATTAAACCAAATGAAACCCATCTCAGATGCAGCATGTGGAAACCCTTCTGTCTGCAAAAAGAAAAAGAGCCTCAAACTCTTATGAGTTTATATAGCACGTCCCATGCTCTCACTGTGGTTCAATGAACTTTGACCATCCACAGAAAACTGAAGCAAGTCAAGAGAAGAACTATGGCGTCATTAACTTACCCACAGGGACACAGTGTTAGGCTCAAATTTCAACCCTTGAGTTGAGTGAAAAATAGAACAAGTGCACACCCAGGGCTGCTCAAGTCATCAGTTCTGTAAAGTCAGCACACAACTGGTTTAGATGTTAGATTTTGATGGATTGGCAGCTTTACCGAAATAACTGCTACGGCCCGAATTAGCAGCAAACACTGTAACACACTGCTGAAAGAAATGGACATAATGTACCAGGAGACCTGTGTACACAATGCCATTTAATCCATTTTAATGTGTTAAGTCAACAGATCGTGTTATGTTAGCTTCAGGGGATTGACTCAGAGAACTGAACTCTGAACTTGGAATAGTATCCACTTAAGTAATAGAAAGGACTGAGATACTTTACATACACAATATACATGGTAGCTTTAAGTGGGACAGCTGGAGCTACCATGACCCTGATATGCACTCAGAGTAGCTGTTCAGTCAGTATAGCTAACTCAGAGTGACTAACAGTACAGTGAGTTGTGGTTGAAGGATCACCAGAAAATTCCAAGCTTTTAAATTTAGTCTTGCATTTAGGTGGGGCAGTGATAACTCGATGGCCAGTGAATTGCTTTTAAAAGCTGTCATTTTAATAGTTATGTAAGACAGGCATAGTGGAGTGGTTAGCACTGTTGCCTCACAGCAAGAAGGTAACTGGTTTGAATCTCCAGGCTCGTTGGGACCTTTCTGTGTCTGGTTATTCTCCCAAAGTCCAAAGGTGGGCCATTCTAGACTGGCTGAGAGCGAGTGGCTGGCTGCATCTATGATGGACTGGTAGCCTGACCAGGGTGTACCCACACTCTTGCCCTCTTATCGCATGTCAACACTGTCACAAATTGGGGTGTGGTTTTTGGCTGAGCTGCAAGATAACAGGTGGAGCAGAGTAATTCGGGTGGAGTGATTGGCTCACCTGCTACAAATTGTTGATAAACTTCTTTCTTTTATGGCAGCAGCGTGCTGGGGCAGAATGGGGCTGCTGCACTTTCCCCCACTGGGCATGCTCCAGAAGATCGCGCAGAGTTTTGAGTTTATGCAGTGCGTGTTTGTGTGAAGTGGCAAAAAAAAGGCTGTTCACTGCTCACCACAGCACCACAGTGGCTACTTACAGCTGAATAACTCCAACTGTATGCATTTCCTTTACACAGGACACACATTATGGCAACAACAACCTTTATTGCCAATAAAAAAAACCCTTGTCTTATGAATAACGTCTATTTCCACAGTTCTAATTCTTTAATGAATTAGAACCACTACTGTATTTCAATCTTTTCTTGCCTCAGACCTGAAAAGTTTAATGCACTTTTTGATTAAGCTTCCTCTCTTAATGACCCATTATTTTGACTTCCTACTGTAATAAGAGAAGATTTTCCACCAGTAGATATGTTACATCTCCTCTCAAGCATGAAGCAGCGACCACACTGTCAGTTATAACTTAGCACTGGTATGTTTAGTTATGAAAGGTTGTGTGTATCTGAGAGGAAAAAAGCAAAATATAGGTTAAGCATGATGGATGTCTGCTACACAGAAAAATGGTCACCAATAATGGAAAGTATATACAATTTGCAGCTGAAGTAGAAAACATGTAAAACCACCAGTACACTGAGTGAGCGCTGTGGTTCCTTGAAGCTGACCAGGCTCAGACTGAAGGGCGGCCTTGGGAATGAAAAGCAGTCTCTGCTTTTGTAACTGGTGTGTTTTATAGGCTTGACAAGTCCTGTGAAATCGACAAACATCGCTGCCCATCTTTCTCTCGTCTGTGGCAAACGTAGATGCAGAAACATGAAAAAGACCTAAGTGAACATGGCAAATGACAACAGCAGAGCACAGACAAGGGATTGTATCTGACGGCTCGTGAAGTACTAAGAATAAATCTCAAATGCTGGTTATGGAGATCTGGATGAAAGTTAGGCACATAAAGTAATTTCAGTAAACCTTTCATGGCGATGCAGTGGTTAGCAGGTCTTGGGTATGAATCCACCGGCCAGCTGCAGCCTCTGTGTGGAGTACGCATAGGTTCTCTCTGGCTTTCTCCCACAGTCCAAAGACATGCATGGGTTAGGTTAACTGGCTATAGGTGTGAGTGTGAGTAGTTGTGTCTCTCTCTGCATTAGCTCATTAGACTTTTGACCAGTCCAGGGTGTACCACGCCTTTTGCTCATGACACCGAATTGGATAAACAGAAGAAAAGCGAGCAATTGAACACTGTGTTGTGCAGGCAACCACAGGTAAAACGCAAAAGCTGCACCCCCCTAGCTGCTGCAGCGGTTGATGTCCCCCATCAAAGCACATAATTCACAGGTGTGAATGTATGTGAGGATGGAGCAGGGCTAGGCTAATCCAAATAAGCATTGAATTAAGCATATAACTGCATTCTATATAAAGCTCTGATATACCACCAAAGGGAGCTCACGATTAAAACCATCAATCCTGAGAACAGTGGGCATCCTGCTCTATCACCTGAGCCATGTGGATTCAGCTACTCAAAGGTCACTTCTTACACAGAGATGTAAATGAGCACGATTATTCTCTGAAACCCGAGACTCCAAAACTGTGAGGTTTGGATGCTACGGACGAGACGCTTGTCATCAAATAATTTTACTTCAGTTAATCAAAATTGTACGTGACAGAATAAAAAGCTTTCATTAAATTATGAGTCACTAATGCTAATGCTACTGAACCTTTTCTAAAAATTCTCAGCTGCAACCCTGCAAGGGGCTTTGACCCAGAACAGGGGTCTCTAGGGGAGAGAAGTTAAATCATGTAGAAATTCAGGCACAAACAACAGTGCAAACACACCCCCTGCACACACACGCAGGAACAGTTTATATGACAAACAGCGTTTTAAACTGTCCCCTCTGATCAACTCTGTCACTTGGGAATTCTGTCAAAACAACTTGTCGCTGTGGTTTGTTTACTGCACTTTGTTTATGTTTTTTTGGCAGTGGATGGTATCACAGATCAATGCTTGTGCTAGGAGACCTGTTTATATTCCGATAGAAAAAAAAATCATGTGAAACTGGCTGAAGGGAATAGTACTTTATGTAACATACAGTATGGTTATGTAGTTTGTACAGCGTGGGACAGTCTGGTGTAAAAAATGTAATTAATAATGGCTGAATTCCATTGAGTTGCATCAGTTTTAAAAGTATGTTATTCTTCATGCTCATACTGTCATGATTTTATTGGGCAGTTGAATGCAACAAAGCTATTTTAATGTACAGTACTGTGCAAAAGTCTTGAGCCATCCCTTCTTGTCTTTATCCAGTATGTTGCTAGGAAAATGTGAAATGGTAAATGGTAAATAGACTAGTTCTTATATAGCGCTTTTCTACTCAGTCTGAGCACTCAAAGCGCTTATACAACACGTTTTACATTTACCCATGCACACCCATTCATACAAGCACTTCCAATATTAACTAAGCTAAGTGCTTTAATTATCTAACATTCTCACACATTCACACTCCTGACGGTTGCGTCGGAGAGCAACTTGGGGTTAAGTATCTTGCCCAAGGATACATTGGCATGTAGCCTGGAGTAGCCAGGAAATCAAACCGCTGACCTTCCGATCAAATGGGTGCAGCGATTTACTGAAACAGAAATACAGTATATGAAATAAAAATGGAGTTTGCACAGTTCTAACAAGCTTGAAAGTCAATATGTGGAAATATATTTTTCAACACAGACTGCACTCTCTGAGGCAGCTGTCTTCATCATTTCTTTAAGTAGTCTTCAGGAATAGTTCTCCAGGCTTCTTGAAGGACAGTCAAAGCTCTTCTTTGGATGTTGGCTGCCTTTTGTTCTGTTCTCTGTCAAGATGATCCCACACTGCTTCAATAATGTTGAGGTCCGGGCTCTGGGGAGGCCAATCTATGCATGATTGTGTTCCATTGTGTGTTTTTCTATCCAGATATAGTTTTCCTGCATTGGCAGTGTGTTGTGTGTGAAGTTGTTACCAATCAGATGCTTTTCAGTTGGTATTTCATGGCATTTTGTGTGTTCATAATGCCATTAATTTTGACAAGATCTCCAACACCCCTGGCTGAATTGCAGCCCCTTAACCATGACAGAGACTCCAGTATGTTTTACAGATGGCTGCAGACACTCATTGTTATACCCCTCTCCTGACCTCTTCCATACATATTTATGAAAATTTTAAACAAAAATTTAGAACTTGGAATGATCACTCATCAGACCTGTTGCCACAGATTTTCAGTCCAGTTCTTGTGTAATGTGACATACCTCAGCCTTTTCTCCCTGTTTATTTCCTTAAGAATGACTTCTTGACAGCCCTTCCACTGAGATCATTTCTGATGAGGGTTCAGTGAACAGCAGATGGATCAACTGAAGAGCCAGATGCATCTCGCAGGTCCTGTGTCAGCTCTTTGCTGGATTTTTTCCCTATTTTTTAAGGATGTGACTTTCAAATACGGTTCATCTGCTGTAGATAGTTTTTAGGCTGATAACTTCTGCTTTTACACTCCACTTGTCTAGTTTTCTAAATAAAAAAATAAATTTCACCTTGTTGGTGAAAACAAAATACTATTTTATGTCTGTCAAACTGTTATCTGTGGATTTTTTTCATAAATTCAACTAAATGGGATCAAATGGTGTGTTTTTGTAACAGGCTGTGACTTAACAAAAAATTCCTCTGAAAATGGTCAGGTATAAGGACTAGACCAAAAATGAGTGAAAAAATTAGCCAATGTCAGAAGAAAACCTTTGAAAGACCTTCAAAAAGCCTGGAGAACTATTTCTCATGACCACTTTAACAAAACTTCAAGAATGTCAGGCTCCTTTGATACAAAACAAAGAACTACAGGGTGACTCAAGACTTTTGCACAGTACTGCATTAGTAAAACCTTTTTTTCCTACTGTGACAAGCTACAATGTCTTCATCTAAAAAAGTTTATGCTAAAATGTCTTCCATCCTGTTTTACTGTGCTAGCCCGGCAACATTTCTGAATTAACACTAACAAAATACAAAATACAACTCAATACAACGCCTTCATCATGGCAATGGCTCTAGAAACTCCTAGAGCCTTGATGCTAACAAGGCTTAAACAAACAAAAAAAAAAAAGCATCAAGATATACCGAGGCCATAAAGGTGACTCTCTGGCAGAGATGAGTCAAGAAATTTCTAATAAAGTTCAAAGTATTACATAGAATGCTCTGCTGTATGGGAGACTTCTAATGAAGCCACATTCCTGACAGCTTGATTCCTTCGGTTGTGGCTGTTGGTCCCGTGTATTTTAAATCTCATTCATTCCAGTTGTGTAGAGCTTATCAAGAACTAAATCATAGATTGTTATGAAAACAGGAAGCAGGAACAACAACCTTCCCTCGATGGGATATGTGTGTGCCCTTTGTACTCAGGCACAAGAGACACAGAGATTTTTGTTTTTTTTTTATCTTACAAGACTGTCCCATACGCGCAGCCGTGAAGCAATTCAACCACTAGGATAAGTGTGTGTGTCCTGGACTGCACCATGGTGATTACATAAACACATAGCTTTGAGAACTGAAACGACAGATGTCTCTCCTTGGAATATTTCTCTCTCTTATGCAATGACTGTGTGTGTGTTGTCATCTCAGGAACACATATAAAATATAGGTCTGTTACTAATAGTGTGTCACTGAGTACAAGAGATCAATAGAAAGACGTAAGTGCATAAGTCCAAAAAGAGATGCCACATATGCACAAGTGAGAGGGAAAGAGGGGAATATATATATATATATATATATATATATATATATATCCTGTTGTTAGTCTCCTATTTACTAGAAAACCAGTATCATGGGTACAGTACTGACCGTCATATTTTAAAACTAACATCTCTGGACAAACGCTATGACTCAGCTCTTGTTAAAACGCTTCGAATATCCTCTAATTTTCCTCATTTTGCAGGCTTTTATCACAAAAAACAGGCATGCTCTTTGCAGTGCGCTCTAATCTAATGGAATCAAATTTACCAGCAGAACAAATTTTCTAATTAATGGTATTTCGGATGCACTCAATCAGCATGCTGTGTAGAACGACACCGACTCTAAAAAAGAGACAAAGAGAGGAAAACAGGAAATGTATGTGTGGTATGCGGCATGGAGCCAAGGAGCTGTGAAGCTCCAAAAACTGAAACCACATATGACCATAAAGTCACAGTTCACCATTCATCCCATCAGCTGGTTTCACTGGTACCATCTTTAAAAGATGACCTACTAGGTTCATTTCCAGCTCCACATTGGAGTTGCTTTGCCTGATTCACAGTTCAAAATAATCCCTGTTTGATTTTATTCTGGGTCCTGGTGCAGCCCCAGAGTTTCTGAAAAAAAAAAAGAAGCCATTTTGCCTCGCTTGACCCTTTCTTTCTTCTGATAGGCTGCCCTTCACAAACAGAAGGTTTGAACAGCAGGTAGGTCGAGCTGCTGTGCCTAAAATGAGCCACACAGTTAAGACAGATACTGCATGTTGTTGATTAAAGAACTCATTTGCAGTATGTTTAACATTTTTTAACACATCAAACCAATTTTATACCTTAGGAGAATGCTGGGAAATTTTCCATCTAGCTGGGAGTCAGATTGAGCTCGTTTTAGAAATGTAAAACTGGACCCAGAGGTCCATTTGCTTAGCAACATCCTAATTAGGAAGGTAATTACTGAGAGCACATTTTGTTACCCTTACACAGAGACAACCTGTTCTAGATCTTTATGCAGATATAAGAATGATCTTCAAATCTAACCCTTGGCATGAAAGCAAATAAGAGTGTTTCCTAAAATCTAACACTGTACCCTTAATGCTAGATGTCAAAGAGGTAAAACAGAGAAGTTTGTGTGTTCATACTTTTCATAGATCCTCTGTCCCCTCATAAACACTTTGGCTTCACTATCCAGCGGGAATGTGCCGTCATCCTTTCGGAAGCGGTAAAACAGCTTCATGTCTTTGAACTCCCGGTGCTCGTCACACACTGAAAACAAAGGCAAAGAAAGTTAGATTAAAAGAATTTTGCCACATTTTTGTTTGCACTGCCAACCAGCCGAGTTGTAGTTTACATATTTCTCTGCCCAAACTCATTTACTAGCTTAGAAATCATTTTTGGTGGCAGGAAGAGTGAAAGGGAGAGCTCACAAAATATTAGTGAGACAGTGAGATTAGTGTTATGATATATGGTTTGGAGACGGTGGCACTAACAACAAGACAGGAGGCAGAGCTGGAGGTGGCAGAGTTGAAGATGGCAAGATTTTCATCAGGAGTGACCAGGATGGACAGGATTAGAAATGAGTTCATCAGAGGGACAAAGATAGAGAGGCAACACTGAGATGCCCTGGGAATGTGCAGAGATAGGAGAGATAGTGGATATATTGGACAAAGGATGTTTAAGATGCAGAGGGTTGATGTAACAGAGGAGGATGCTAGAAATAGGGTGATATGGAAGAAGATGATCTGCTGTGGCGAACCCATAAATGGACCGGCCAAAAGAAGAAGAAGAAGAACATCAAAGGTTAGTGATGCAAATTCAGTGTCTGACCAAATCTGAAATATGGTCACAAACTCCTCCATCATTTGCTGATTTAGGGTGAATAAAACCCAGAACAGTGTTTTTGCAGGACACTATAATGTCATGGTGATGTTGATCTTTTCAAACTGCCAAAAAGTTTCCATAAATACATTTTTTTTTCATATTAGAAGCAGGAGAGTTTAAGGGGGGAATGACACACAGGAAATATCGTGTACTCAAATCCAGGCCCCTGGACATGGACTCTAGCCCTTATTATATCAGCATATCAGCACATCTGGGTGAGCTATAGTGAAGAAGAAGAAGAAGAAACAGCCTTTATTGTCCCAAGTGGCACCCAGCCCATAAATTCCCGAGTAATGTCCAAAAACAAATTTTATGAGGTCACAGTGATTTTGCCCTTTGACCGCTGATTTCTAATCTGCTCATCATTCAGTCCCAGATAACATACTTGACATATATAATGAAATTCCTTCCACTCCCTTTCTGTGATACTGCATTAACATGATACGAGGTGACCTAGGCCACCAAAATCTAATCAGTTCATGACGTCTGTAAATTTCTGCCTAATTTGCAGACATTTAAAAGATACGGCTTTAATGAGAATGAGACAGACGACCCCAAAACACAACGCCTCACAGAGAATAACAGCGTGGATAATTGGAGACGAAGAACCACGATAGGAAGCAGCTGTTAGAGACTGACTGAGAGGAACCAGAGCCTTTAATACAAATGAACACTTCCTTTATGCAAAGAGACAGAGAAGCAGAAGCTGCCATTTTCTCCATTCAGACTGTATGGACACATCCCATTACGGGCTCATGGGAATTTTGACTGTGTTTGCCTAAAGCAATCACTAAAATCTAAACATTCAATCATCAATCTATAGCTTGGTTCCTATGAGTCGGCTCTGTCTAAACAACTTAAGAGGAAAAAGGCAGCCTGCCTGTGTCTCTGTGGTCAAATGTGAAGCAGGTATGAGACGCTCCACTGGAGCCAAATTGGCCAGGAGACACAGAGAATCATCCATTAAGAGGCACGGCTTGTTCCCAGAAAATGTCAGGAAGAAAAGAAAAACCAAGAGAGGGAGAGAGACCCTTGCTGTTATAGAAAATGGAAAATACACACTCTTTCTCTCTCTCTCTCACACACACACGCGGAGCTGTACCGTGATGAATGATGCTCTGATCTAAAAGTTTCTGCACAATCTTGATGGCCGTGTCTCGATCTGAGGCCTCCTTGTGCTCGATCAGCCAATCAATGAGCTCCTTAGCAACAAAGCAGTTCGGGTAAGTCCGAAGGTGGTGCCTCCGATCCTTGATCACCTTCGCCTCATGGAGCCGCAGCCTGTAAACAAGTAGCAGAGAGGGGAGGAAAATTTCACTTGAGCACAATTTCTTAAAAATTAGGCCAGAGCTTTTTGTTTCACTTCACGCCTGCGGGGGTGCATTGAAAAGGTGTGACATATAAGAATGCGTTTACTCACGTTGTTCAAAAACCAAACATAAAACAGCTAAACACTGCTGTCGATCGCAGCATATCATATTTCAGTCTCTAAGACAAGCAGTACTACCTTAAAGAAGAATGTGACCTTATGGGGTAAAGCATTTTTTATGAAATTAGAGCAAATAAGTCTTGTTTGTTTAAGGTGAATGCATGATAGACAAATGCCATCTGCAGGGATTTCTAAGACTTAATTACATAATCACATGATGAACCTCTCATGCAGGCCTAGATGGTCTAGATGCTTCACACGCTGGCTTCACAGTGACCTCTAGCTGAACCTGGGTATTGTGAAACAGCCCACCAGTCTAAGCCAAGCTTCCTACAGCTAGCTAGTTCCGCTTCATGCTGAGTCTGTATGCAGCTGGCTAGCATCACGCTGGATTAACAATGACAGCTTTAGTCCAAGCCTACCCAACTCTTCTGCCAAGACTCAAGATGGGCAAACAAGCTCAGCTGAAAATGTACAGACTTTACATCCAAGCAATCCCAACATCATCCTCTCTATGTGCTTAGCTTCAGTCTAATCCACACATAAATTCAGTTCAAAGGAAGCAGAAAGCAAAATCATCTTATTTCTCAAAATGAATCACACAATAACAGGCAGAAGTATTTCTGGAAGAGCCTCTGCCTCCCGGCATGCCGAATCCCAGGCTGGAAACATTCATGAACACTTACTCTCCATCAGACTAGGCCACGGTGCAACAAACTCTCTATTCACAGCTATGAAACGGTCACAAGACTTACTACAACAGCTGCATGTGCCTGTGCGCCAAGATAGCTGTTTCTCTATCTGTTTTTCAGCCCTGTGCCTGAAAAAAGATCTGCTCGGAGATATGAGGAGTCAACGTGATGGAACACAAACGTGTGATAAGATATTTTAAAACAGTCTGCTGTTATCAGTATCGGGAACTGAGTCATTCATGTTCCATGACGTTCCATGAGCTTGAATCATGATAAAGTGAACAAAGATATAGACACTGCTTGCTTTGACCAACAAGGTACGATAAATGAAACAACTTAAAATTTAGTTGGCAATTTGGAGTATTACAGTACAGGGCAAAAGTCTTGAGTCGCCCCTCATTTCTTTATATTTTGCTTCCAAGGTGCCAGACTTTCTTGTCATTTTTTAAAGTGGTCGTGAGCAATAGTTCTACAGGCTTTTCTTTGGACATTGGCTGCTTTTTCACTCATTTTAAGTCCAGTTCTTATACCTGACTATTTTCAGAGTAACTGGACTGAAAATCAGTAGCAACAGGTCTAACGGAGAAATGAATCCAAATTTGAAATTTCTGGTTCCAATAGTTGTCGATATGTGTGGAGGAGTTCAGGAGACAGCATGTCTTCTGTCCTGTCTACTTTCCTCACCCCAACCGGTCATGGCAGATGGCTGCCCCTCCCTGAGCCTGGTTCTGCCAGATGTTTCTTCCTGTTAAAAGGAAGTTTTCCTTCCCACTGTTGCTAAGTGCTTGTTCATAGGGGGACAAGCACTTTACCTTACAATATAAAGTGACTTGAGGTGACTGTTGTTGTGGTTTGGCTATGTATAAATAAACTTGAACGGAACTGAATTAAATTTAAAAAATTGTCTACAGCCAACAGGGTGGAGGCTCTGTCATGGTTTGGGGCGACATTTTAGCCAGTGGTGTTAGAGATCATTTCAAAATTGATGGAACCATGAACAGGGAGGTAATGGAGCTAACAAAATGCAGCCTGGTTGAAACAGTAACAATTTTTTATTCTACTGAGCGTTAGAAGTAAACATCAATGCCTCACAGAATTTATTTTCAAACTTTCTATAGCCACAAAATGAGACTGGACTTATGCACAGCACTGCTTTACCCTAACTGTTAACATCAGCATTCTTAAATGCTCACAAAGCCAAATTAACATGCTGACTGTAAGCAGATATAATGTTTACTATGTTCACTGAGCTTCATATTTCTTATGTTCATGCATACATACAAGAATAATTCATGCTCCGAAACCAAAGTACTGGAAAATTCAACTTTTGACCTGGCGACGGCAGTAGATAAAATTTAAGGGCAAAAATTGTCAAAATGCATCAGTTTGAATTTTTTAATCAATGTTTTTCCATCCATACAGCAACCACCAACCCTGCTGTGGGAAACCATCAAACACCTAAACTGTTAAAGTGTGAAGAAAATTAGTGACAAAAAGACATCTTTAAAGTTGACAGGAAATAAGATTTAGAGCAGAGAGCAAATCTTGTAAGCCACAACCTCAAGCAGCATCTCAGGAGACTCCGAGCTACCCCAACCAACCTTTCGAATACTGACACTGGCCACGATCCCAGCTGGCAATCTCAGTGTACAGCAGTGCCAGGGACACTAACACACAACACATACACACACACACACACACACACACACGAAGTATATAAAGATAAACTGGGAGATGCACTCTTGGGGGGGCAGTGAGCAAGACCACACTGAAGAGTATGTGCAAGGACGACTGAAGAGTTACTGCTTGTGACTTTTTGGAATACAGAAAAGCAACAGACATCAGAACACAACCGACCACAAAGACAAGTCAGTTGCATATTTCTACATAGTTCAGTTGGGGGCTGAAATTCCGGGCATTGACGCCATGCTTTACCAACTGAGCCTCTATTCATCGCTGGGGGTATGAAGTAGTGAATGGACTGCTGGTTATGGAGCCTTTTCTTTTCTTTTTTTTTTTTACAGTGCTGTGGGTCAAAGGGTACAGCGTGTCAACAACACTGCTGGCAGTGTTGGTACAAATCCCTGATAGGAAGAATGGGCAGGGCTTGATAATGGCACAGGGTTAGTAAGTTCATCATTCTCAGGGTAGCTCAAAGGGCACTGTACAGGTGGAGCAACAACAATTACTGGTGCAACCCAGGATCCTGCAGAATCTTGACATTGCAATGCCAGGGCAATGTGAAATGCGTTACATAGTGAGGAGCGGCAGTGTGCATGAGGAGGGTTATGCATGTGCGGATGTCTTTGTTTGGTTGTGCATGCTGCAGTGGGGCAAAAACAGGTTCTTGCGCCCGTCTGCAAGGAGAGGGAGCCATGTGCATGAGTATTAACCTACTGTCAAATGTGCTCACAATACCCACTTCCCTTTTTTTTGTGTCATGTCCTTCTTCTTATAGATCGAGTCAGAACACGCTGAACTGAGCATGCACAGTAACTTAAAAACTATTTTCATATCGGTATAGGAATCGCTACTGATTACATTTGTCAAATCATGAGGAAAATACCACAAACTTTGATAAAACAAGATTCATCGGGGATGCGGACCAGAACCGACCGACATACCTGAGCTGTTCCCCGGTGACAAGCACCTCGGCCAGCCGCTCCAGCTCTGCAGCCTTCTTCTGCATGGTGTTCCCGATCCCGTCCATCTCTCTGCTGACACAAGAGGCAAAGAGCAGGAGTGTTTCTACGCATGTAAATGTGCATCACCGCTTTTTAGGTGACAAAAATAAAGAACTGGACAAAGGCAACGTGAACGTCCACGCGGTGATCGTAAACAATGCACTGACAGCTCGGATTTTGCTTACCCTTCAAGCACCATGGAGAGCGGTGAAAGCAGGATATCAGCTATTCCTTGGATTAGCAAAGAGGGAAATTATTCCATCCCAGGAAACACATGCAACAACACAGGGAGTGAGAAGTGAAAACAGTCCAAGTAGCGCCTCAGTGCGCCTGCAGCTTCATCAGCAACTCTCCACTTTCAGTTCCCTGAACCCCCTCCCCAAAAAAATTCTACACTTACACCTCAGTGTATGCGCGCATTCCCCACCCCTCCTCATGGACCCCTGTATTTAATCTTTGAATTCAACCCTGGTGAGAGCAGCGCGCTCTCGCTTTCACCGTGGCCTCTGTGCGGTTCTCGGTTTGTTTGTCTCTGCGTGTGACAAACCACACGAGCTGACTGCACGTTTTCTGCACGGCGCAGCCAGACCCATCCACAAAGCCCCCGCATTGGGAGGACTCTGCTGTCGTCACTGGGGGAGTTCACCGAAGGGGCGGGGTTACAGAGATGCACGCTTGCGTGTGAGCGCGTGCAGGTGTGCGTGCGCCCGTTCCGAGCTTCTGGAAAGAATGAGGTGGGATGGGTGGGACATGAGATATAATTTTAGCTACAAATAGGATTGTACACCTTTCTGCTTTGCGTGTGTTTTTTTATTACGTAAAAACGCAAAATGAGCACCCAGAGTCATTTATAACTGCAACAACTGTAATTTACACAAGCTCAATTAGGGAGAATGTGAAGTTTAATAACACAAAGGTTATTTGCATTTATTCCACAAAATGAGATGTCTTGATGTTACAGTGTACAAAAGAAACAGATTGTGTAACATCCTGTAACACAAATCAGTACAGACAAACAATGCTGGCAATATGAAGTGTCAATTTAGCCTACTCGTAGCTTTGATTTGAAAAAGGCCAAAGAACAATAAAAATCCAGTCATAACTGCGAACACGCAAGCAGGGTGTAGCTCAACCTATGCAGCAGCACACAAACGCCTCTGGACATGCAGACTGCCTACATGTGTTGCTCAATGTATAAAAATTTAGTTGAAACTTGTCTGGGAACTGAAAGATGACTTCTAACTCATAAAACCAAAGTAGAATGTGTCACTATAGTAGTGTGTACTTTTATGTACAGTACTGTGCAGAGGTCTTAAGCCACCCTTTGAGTTCTTTATATTTTGCTAAGAAAATGGTAAAATAAGTGCAGAGATAAGATGCAAACATTCATGGAAATACAGTATGTAAGGCAAAAGTATAGTTCTAACAGTCTGAACTCTTACTTCTTTAAGTAGTCTTCAGGAATAGTTCTCCAGGCTTTTTGGAGGACATTGGATGATCCCACTCTGCTTCAATAATGTTGAGGTCCAGGCTCTGGGGAGGCCAATCCAGATCCTGACTGTGTTCCACAGTCCCGTCGCCAGATCTCAGTCTTAAGGGGGGCTTATGAAATCCAACAGGGGGGCACCACTACTATTAGCTTGATTAGTGATCTGGCTTGGGTGGGCGGACCAGGGCGGGCCCAAGCGTATCAGTGGCCCCCTAGGGCCCGCCCATAGCAACGGGTCTGGTGTTCCATTGTGCGTTTTTCTATCCAGGTATGATTTTACTGCACTGGCAGTGTATTTGGGATCAGTGTCATGCTGAAAAATTAAGTTGTTGCCAGTCAGATGCTTTCCAGATGGATCAAAATATGATGGCACCTTCTCTGTTCGTGGTTCCATCAATTTTGAAAAGCTCTCCAACACCACTGGCTGAAATGCAGCCCCAAACTATGACAAACTCCACAATGTTTTACAGATGGCCGTAGACACTCACTGTTGTACCTCTCTTCTGACCCCCTATTGATGACAATTTGAATAAAAAATTTTTGATTTAGATTCATGACTCCATCAGAGCTGTTGCCACAGATTTTCAGTCCAGTTCTGGTGTAATTTATCATACCTCAGCCTTTTCTCCCTGTTTGACTTCTTTAATAATGGCTTCTTGACAGCCACCCCTCCACCCTTCAGTGAACAACAGATGGATCAGCTGAAGGGCCAGATGCATCTCTCGGGTCCTGTGTCAGGTCTTTGCTGGATTTTTTTTCTATATCTTAGGGACATAACTTTCATATATTGTTCATTTGCTATAGATAGTTTTTAGGTGTTTTTGCCTCTACTTGTCCAGTTTCCTCAAAATCTTTGAGGGCACACTGCACACATTGCCAAGCTATGCCAAGTTTTCAGCTAATAGCTTTTTGGGAATCACTTTGTTGGTGCAAAAATACAATTTTATGCCTGTCAAACCGTTATCTTTGGCATTTTTCAAAGATTCAACTAAAGACAAAGGAATAAATAATGTTTTTTCTGACATGTTGTTAAAAGTGTCTAAAGATGTCAAGGCTGTGAAAGGCAACAGCACTTTGGACTCTAAAGCAGGACAGTTTATAATTCAAAGGTTTTATTGGCACTGATTTGAGAATGAAAAGAGGCCTGCAATAGAGGAGGCTCAGAAGGACTGGTCAGAGGAAAGGAGAATTACTCCAGGTTAACTTGTGAGTCAGTGATTGCTTAAAGGTGCAGATGAGGATTCTTATTTGGATTCTTACTTTCTGCAAGGAGTTTATCTAGTTGGAAAAGTGGATAAACATGTAATATTTGTTTGGCTTACGGAGTTACCTGGATTTGTTGGTGTGCTATGGGCTGTGAGGGAAATGTAAATAGTGGTCTTGCTTTTTGGCCTGCTTAGAGTGTGTTTGTAGATGTGTTTTCAATTAACAATTTACATGGGGGGCTCGTAACATTTTAATTACCTTTAAAACGTTGCGATTTTTTGGTAGTTACAACCGTGGAAGAAGGTGACAGTGCATGAGTAGTTTATGGAAAGTTGATATGGTTAAATTCCATTGTTCACCTGAATGTGCTGATTAACTGCTAACACACCAACGATAGCTCTGTACGGCCGTGAACTAGTGTGAAGCGTTGAATTTCCTATCATGGCTGGATATGGCAGTCAGTGTAAAAAGGTATAGCTAACGTTCTTAAGTTCGGTAAATACTTAGTTCTGTAAACACTCATGGTCCGACAGTAACATCTATTGACCAAAGGAGCATTACAAAACTACAAATATGGTGGTATGGGTTGGTACTGTCACGTGGGCCAGTGGCGCAATGGATAACGCGTCTGACTACGGATCAGAAGATTCTAGGTTCGACTCCTGGCTGGCTCGACTTCTTTTCAGTTAAAAAAAAAAAACAGCCATTTTTTTTTGTTTTGTTTTGTTTTCGTTATATGTGGGATTAATTACTTACTGTATGACTCGACTCGCTAATAATTGAGTTATTGCACACAAAATAAACTGCACAGATGAACTATAGTGTCACCTATTAAGAGAGGAGTTAAAGAGTTTGATGGCCACATGTCGGTGGGATGAGTTTTGCACTAAATGTCCTTGTGTGTCTCATCACTGTGTCGTAGAGTAGATGGGAACCATTGTCCATAATGGTCCAGCTCCACTCCCACATCACTGGCCTTGTGGATCAATTTGTTATAGAACCTAGAATCAATTTGTTATAGTTATTATCATAACTATTAGAGATAGTGATAGTATTATCTATCTCTTTGACAGAAGAGGTGTGATGGAGCCATGAGAACTAGAATCTCTAAAAGACTGAAAATGATGCTTTACTTATTACTTATTACTTATTCAGAAGTGAAACTAAAAACAAGGTGGTGTGCGTGACCTTTTTCAGCTCCACAAAGCAAAGGCGTTGCAGATGAGAACGAAAAAATTTTCGAGCCAGCCAGGAGTCGAACCTAGAATCTTCTGATCCGTAGTCAGACGCGTTATCCATTGCGCCACTGGCCCACGTGATGGAGAATAGAAACGTTGCCTATTTTGTACTATGCATCAGTGGCAGTTCCTCTGAGATTTATGTATATTTTTTATAGGGATAGTATTAAAGAGAAAAATTATTGTAAAAACGGTTACAAATTTAAAAGGAAAAACAAACTACCTAGTCATTGTTGTCTTGGCCAGCAGGTGACGCCGTCGGGCTTATTCACGGAGCTAATGGATAACGTGTCTAAACCGATGAACAGACCACAAGATCGATTCTTTTAAGAATAAACGTGAAACATCTGTTTATCATTGAAAAGCTAAGAACTATTTTCTGTTTGCAGCAAAGAACAGGGTAGAGGCTGCATTGCTCCTCAAGGCTACTGATATTATTAGCATCTATGTTGAATAGGTATGAGCCAGTCTTCAAGAAGTTACACTGTGAGCCTGTTGGTCAGCTTAATATAATTAGTTAATGATAAATAATACACTGATGTAGTGAAAAAGCAAAGGGAGGCACTTGTTAAATTTGGCTTCTTGTTTATTTATTAAATATTTTCTTTACAACAATCAAACAGCACACATGAATGTTGCTCTTCATCTTCATCTACAGCTGGTTACAAAATAAGGAGCACAAATGACAAGCAAGCAAATATTAAGTTAGTAAACCCATGAATAAAATATGGATGGCAAAGACATCAAACCAAAAATGTTCTGGAAGTGAAGTAAGTATTTAAAGGAGGATTGCCCCCCCAAAACAAGACACACATAAATGATTATAGGCTACAATAAATATATATATATATATATATATATATATTTTTTTTTTTTTTTCTTTTTTTTAAATGCAATGATTGCAAATGTAATAAAACACAGATCTACAGGCCTAATACCAGCATCCTCATAGGTGCATAGAAAACGCCACTAAGTGCTCAGAGCAGACTAAAAGTATAACCAAGTCTCTCATCTGAAACACCTTTGGGGAATTATTTTGGAGGATACTGTAAATTAGCTTTAATTTCAATGGTCGCTGGCACATCATAACCCCATATATAGAATTACCAGTTAAATGTGGTAAAAACTGATTTAAATGTTTGAAGGCCTTACCCCCAAAATAAGGGTTTAAAAAGTTTTTATATCCCCTGGAAGTTCTACTTCTACAGCAATCTGTGGTTGTGCCAAATTATCCCACTGATTTCAATTGAGGATTCTTCGAGTGCCATAATGTCTGTCTCTCATACCTCTGCTATAAACAGGCTTTCCAAAGCATTCCTTATCTGACTTAAAGAAAAACAAATTAATAACAGTGAATCAAGTGTTGGTTTATGCTCGTATGAGACAGCTGTGCAGAGGTTATTATATGCTGTAATTTGTTGGATACTGCTTGCATCTAAAAAAAACAAATATATATATATATAGTGTTGAACACTTCACATAATTTGTGTAAATTATCCTTATTTAGATTATTCATGAAATTCACAGCAGAAGTGTGGACATCAAGTTGGAGGCACACAGTGTAAGATATTTACACAGCCAATGTGTTTCATATTTACATAAAAAAATATATGACAACACTTCTGCAAAGTCTGTATGCAATGTTTCATTTCATTCAAAGTACAATTTTGGTGTATTGCAGTACTTCATTATTGGGTTCTGCATAAAGGACACTTCATTGACATTCCTGTCATAATACACATCAAACTATATTAGGATGCATCCAATCAATCCTCTACAAGAACTGCAAACATCCATTCCTGAAGTCCATATTTTGCAGTTCCTCCTTAGAGCCATTAGGTGTCTCCCACCCCCTACACTATTTATCAGTAGGAGGCAGCAGCAGTGACTGAAGAGGAGCAGCCAGGCTGGATGTGCTTCAGGTGGCAGGAGTGGCAGAGAAGGTGGCCGTTCAGAGGGTAACAGCGGTGACCTTCCTCATCGTTCAGTTCCATCTTACAGTCCTGAACGACATAAAGCAGGAACACGGTTGAGACGTGTTTACTGAGTGAGCGTGAACAGATGAAACAGTGAACAGTGGGTCTGATTGTTGTTCTGTATCGATCTCATTTTTTTTGACCACTGGAAGATTTGACAGCAATAATGGCTGTGGTCAACAGGGGTTCTCTTTTGTGCTGTGAGATTTCTTGAAAGAAATGTTTCTAACACTAAATTTTATGCCCCCCTTTGAACAACTTGAAAGGCTAACAAAAAAAACCCCTGCGAGAACAAGCCATCCAATAGTTACACATAGAGCCACTTCTCACAGCTCAGTGATTATGAAGAAAAAGCTGTCAATCAGATGAGAAGAGGAAAAAGAAAAAAAAGAAAGAAAGAAAAAGCAGGCACTCGAGAAAATGATCAGATGGTGATGATGAGGTGCTGCATACCTGCTCTACTCAGCACGGCATAATTACCAAGACTGTAATTAAGATCGGGGATCTACTCATTATAATTTCACTTAATAAGCTTTTCAGAGGGCGACTGGCTAAGAGCCACTAAACACACACATTTCACAGTAATGTGTTTCTACCCACCTCGCAGTGATAACATTCAACATGATAGTCTTTGTCCATGGACACAACTCGAATGGTTTCATCAGACCCCTGGAAAGAAAAGAAAAAATATATATATATCATACAGACACAAACAACTGAAGCCAATCTCACTAGAAAATGCTCTACTTTCTGCTTCTGTTCAACTTCTCAGTTTGACAAAAGCTTTAAAACGTCGATAAAAAACCCCCCCGAGGACGTCGATGATAGCCACAAGCTGAATGATCTTGTACTCCTCTGCATCACAACTTTGGAGCTCAAGTGCATGATAATTGTCTCTTGAGTGCAAATCTTCTGTTGCTCCAGTGTCAGAGCAGCTCCATTATAAGTTCTGAATTTACTGATATTTCTCCCTCCTATCAAATGATAACCCAGAGAGATGAGGCCTCACATTCTTTTGACCAGTTGGAAACTTGACTATCAACACAGCTCTGTGTTTGGGTCTTAACATGAGCAGATTTATAGTCAACTGAGTTCTTACTGAATGACAGTCCATGTGCAAAACTAGTCAAGAAAAATATATTATGTATAAAGCTGATCACAATGTACTCCAACAGTTTCTTAATCATGTCAGGTTTATGATACCGCTGTCAGTCTTTGTCCCCGTGAACCTGAGCTAATCATTCTCCACAGTCGATCATATAGTTTATGATAATATCTGCACATTACAAAATGACTAGGCACTTATTTGCTATAACACAGTCTAGCTTGCCTACAGTAACCACTCAGTGTATCTGAAGTTTAAATAAATATTTCTAGTCACCAGAGAAGCTGGGTATTTGAAGGGGCCATAAAAGAGTTAAAATGTCAGCACTGCTTTTAACTAACAAAGGTGTGTTCTTGTGGTGTACGGGTGAAGGTGCTGACTATGAACTGTCCCCTGTTTAAAGTCTGGTTAGTGGCCTTTATTGCATTTTATTTATTCCCTTTACTGTCTGACTGTGGTTTCAGCATACGTGCAATTTTCAAGTTATACTATCAATATATAAATATTTTACTTTGTGGGGGTTTTTTTTATTTTATTTCAGATTAGTTTTTAACCTTACAATTTTTGATTTGTCATATTTTATTACAGGTGTATTCTATTTTATTAAGCTACATACCATTCTACATGCATGTAAGCTATGGCTCATGCTGTATGTTTGTGGTTAACTTATTTTTAACTGCT
The DNA here is from genome assembly GCF_007364275.1 of Archocentrus centrarchus. Taxonomy (NCBI): domain Eukaryota; kingdom Metazoa; phylum Chordata; class Actinopteri; order Cichliformes; family Cichlidae; genus Archocentrus; species Archocentrus centrarchus. The sequence goes on from NC_044361.1 coordinate 18,709,907, forward strand.
GTAATAAAGGAATTTCCCATCTCTGATATGAATGAAGTACATCTTAAATGAGTATGATGTCTCATGAGTATAGTGACAATGTGTTGTGTCAATTATAAATTAACAGATGAGTAAATGGGCTGGTACTTATATAGCGCCTTTCTAGTCAAGGTGAGCACTCAAAGCACTTTCTGCTGCAAGTCTCATTCACCCAATCACACACACACATTCATACAGCACTTTTCTCTATGCTCCTCATTCATACACACACTCTCACACTGGGGGCGACTCTGGCATCTTGCCCAAGGACGCTTAGGCGTGTGGACTGGAGGAGGCTGAGAATCGATCCACCAACCTTGCAACTGGTAGACGACCTGCTCTACCACCTGTGCCCGTAGCTGCTGTAAATGGTAAATGGACGTAGTGCTTTTCTACACTACTTGAACACTCAAACCACTTTATACAATATGTCCGTACCCATTCACACGCACACTCATACAAGCACTTTTTGCTTTCCATCTAACATTCGCACACACATTCACTCTCTGATGGACGCATCAGGAGCAACTCAGGGTTCAGTATCTTGCCCAAGGATACTTTGGCATGCAGACTGGAGCAGCCAGGGATCAAACCACCAAGCTTCCACTTAGTAGTAGAAGCTGTTTGGAAGCCTTAACATTAGAAATTTTAGGGGTTTTTTGGAACCATGAGTGACCATATATGCATAAGAGAAAGGAGTGCTAAGTTATCAGCTAACATTAGCAAACTTAGCTAATAAAGTTGACAGATGAACACCGGACGGTTCAGTATCGGGTCAGCTCTGCTGCCTGTCATTGACAGTGAAGCTAAAAAGTCACTGTTCCAGTTGTTGGTTTAAGTTTACAGAGACCAAATCTGTTGTCGCAGGCTGTAAACATGCTCGTTTCTGCTGTGTGGTTCAGCATTTTAACATGGGACACTTTTCAGAGGCACACTCAAGTGGCTGTTTGTGGAACTGCATGCTGGCTACGTTTTTGTTAACTGGCTAATATCCACCTAATTTTTCAGGAACCCACAATAAATTATTTTTTGTGTTTTGAGAAAAGCATAATCCTTTGAATTGAAAATGTAAAAATGTTCAAAGGATGTAGGGAGGTCTAAATTGACCTAGACATTGCGTACAATGAGAATCTTGCACATTGCTGATGTTACCTGAATAAAAACAGCAGAGAGAACACAAGCTGGAGCCAGCTTACCTCTGAGGGCAGGATTGGCTGGTTACAGGCTGCACATTTAGGTGCAAGGACCCTGGGAAAGTGAGACAGAAAATAAACTTTTAAAGATTTGTTTAAACTTTACTGAAAAAAAAAACAAACTATAATAACAGAAGTAAATGCAATTCCTAAAATGAATTCTATCCAGATTGTAAAGATTGCAGTTCATATGCAGTATCCCTTTCCCAGACATTAAACCCACTCTTTCTCTCTCTCCTCTGTGCCTCCTGATTCAACTAAGGAAATGCCAGGTCTGCAGATGTGCTGGCTTCACTTCATACACGTGATTCCCCAAATCCAAGAACGAGTAGAAAAATAAAGAGCAAACTGGATTCATTCTTTCCACACACGTGGCAGGCACCTGGAAGTCTGAGGAAATAACAAAAGGGTCTCTCAGTGTGGATGGGCATGACTGTGGCTAAACGTCACATACTGTATACACAATAAGGCTTGTCTGATTTAATCAGCACAGAGAAAATGTGGGGGCTGTCAGGCAGTGATTGGCCACGTGCTTGGTTGTGCTGTACATGCTGTCCCAGCAGGAAAAAAAAAGGAACAGCTGGAACTGCAGAGCTGCTGTTGAGAGCGAGCTTTTACAGGTGCTGCTGCGAACCATTCAAATGTGAGTGCAGTTTGTTAAAGCGGTTAACAGGCACAAATTCAATTGTCTTCACACACAAAACCTTTCAGACCTCCATTCGTCTTGCAGATTACGTTGCCGTCAAATGATGGAAGAGCCATGGCTGCATGCCACGCTTCACACCTCTAACTGGACGGTGATTATTTTCTCCCCCCCTCTTCCTCCCTGCCAGACCAAACTTCTCATGTGTCTGCCACATGTGGCAGAAGGAAACTTAGTCAACCCCACGCAGGCCTTCTCAACCTGATCCCACCGTAGCAGAGAAAAGTTAAAGGGCTGTGCTGTGAGTACACTTGGAATATGAAACCTGGACATGTTTTCCCAGTCTCACGCTAAACTAATCTGACGCAGACAAATCCAGGTGTTCCTTTAACTATTGTGTAACAAGCGACGCTCACCTGTGGTAGTCTTTGACACAGTATATCTTATTTTCAGTGTCCACAGTGAAGGGCACTCCGTCAAGGCTCTCGTTACAGATGACACAGCGGAAACAGCCTGGGTGGTACGACTTCCCGAGGGCCTGCAGGATCTATAGAGAGAAACGAGTGAAGCGTATCAAGAGAAATTACTTCATGTTTCTTCTCATTTGGATGGTCATCATTTCAAAAATGACTGTTTAGTGATTCACGTGGGTTTACTGAGTCATCATCACAGCCCAGAATAGGCCAAAGCTAAGAGAAAGCACCCAGCAATTAGAAGTAACACAAGAAGCAACCATATCTACCAAACAAGTCACAAAGAAAGAGAAGATGATTTAACACATTTGATTCACAGAAAGAAAAACCGAGACAGCTCCTTCACTTAGCCTACTGAATGGATAACACATGCAGACTCATGTCAACAGAAATACTTCACTTCCTGACTTGTGATGACATCATGTGGCTGTCTTTTTAAACCCACAAACCAGTGTGTCTGTGTGAGACAGACAAAGACAGAGCCAACACATCTTCCAGAGTCTTTATCCAGATGTGCACACCAAATGCTCATTTAGGGTGAGGTAATATAGTGCTGAGATCATCTGGCTGAGACACACAAATTTCACACAGAAGCCCACTCAACTGATGAGAGGAACCCAACACTTACCATGTCCATGATCAAGTGTCCACATGCGTTGCACTTGTCAGCAGACTGCTGGAAACCAGAATACTACAACAGCAAAAAGACATATGCGGTTAATTAATGGATTCTGATTCTTTCAGTATGACCCCCTCAACACCCCCCTCCACAGTGTCTCCTCTAGGTCAGATCCAAGGCCATCTGGGTGGTTGAATTAAAACAGCCTCTTCTCCTCTCTAAGAAAATCATCTTTTGTTACAACAATATTTGCTTTCGTGACATTTTCCCCCCATTTAGTCATGAATAACATGGTGCAGTTTGGTTTAACTGTGCCGAAAAGTATTTGAAGCAGTATTATGTACGAAAATGTCAGTGAGAACAGGCCATGCTTACAGGCCTGGCAGAACACTGCTTATAATTACCACTTCATACAGAGAGCAAAGCCAGAGCAAATTTAATTCAGTATAAATTCTGATTTTAATTGAGCAGCTAAGAGCTTTTGGTGGAGGGGCAATTAGAGGAGGTTTTATGCAGAGAGGTGCTCCTGGGGTAAACAGGCACAGGGCTGCTGAGAGTCAGAATGAGTAAAATACTTTTCACGTGAACACAACATGAACACCAGCTGTAAACCCAGGACGAAAAATTGATGTCAAATTCAAACTGATGCTTTCAGTTGTAAATGCATCCATGATTGTGCACGGTGAATGTCATTTTTGAAAAGTACGTGCAGCATTTATGATCCAAATGGCTTGACTGCCCTCCATCCTATAAACAACAGCAGAACAGCTTCTCCAGTTGCTGACTGCCTTCCAGTCTCACCTAAGGGAAGTTATTGACAGGAATCGACTGCATTTGATACTGGAAACTGCTCTAAACTGCAAGTCTTTGACTCCTATTTGTATTCAAGTTGAAGGCTGCACAGAATACACTGATCATGGGTTGGTTTAAGGAACACTGTACAAATACGCTTCTTTCGGCCACTCCCTTATTCACAATAAAAGGGGGGAGGGGGTTGCCACAGGAGATGGATCCACATATTTCATTTGACAGAGATTTTTATGCCGGGTGCCTTTCCTGATGCGACCTTCAATGGGATGCATGTCTCCTCCTGGCCTTGAACTGGGGAGCTTTCACACAAATGGGAACAACATATGGCTTTTGCCATTTTTGCAAATCACAAAATTACCTGAATTTAGAAATGGGCAGAATGAAAATGATGAAAAAGGTACCAACAGGTATCTGAACTCAACGCATTTTTAAGTCCTAATGATGGTTACCAGGCCATATAATCCAGTTAAAGTACACTAAATATTGACTGTATATCGACCACTCACCAGGAAGTCCTCTTCACAGAAAACCTTCCCTCCAACATAGTAGAAAGCCTTCCCTCTCAGCCTTCGACCTGCAGAGAACAGTCCATTAGTATCATTTCACTCACACAGTTTTTCGCACCTTTGATAACCAAAAGCTGCTAGAAAGAAAAAAAAAAAAACATGTTTGTTTCCCGCTTCTGAAATATGAGTATTAAGCAAACTAAAGTAGACTAGACTTAAAGGTAAGTTAATGACAGAAAGTTGAACTGTCATACTGCAAAGTCTTACATGAGCCATGAGCTTCATCTCAGAAAATAGCTACAACACCACTGAGGCATTAAGAATGTAGTGATTAATTACAGCTATTCAAAGGTAATGGGCCCTCTTGCAGTATTCATTATATCCTGCTGAATCCCAAGCAGATAAATCAAATAAACGGATTCATAGTGTGCTGGTGTCTTAATATAGCATTGCTGGGGCACAGAGCAGGCTACAATCAGACAAGGAACACATGTGGATCAAACACATGCAAGTAAAATGCTCATTAAATAAAATTATAGGACCGGTACAACAGATTAAACACTGCCCTGTTGAATTCGATGGACGCCACAGACCAAGGCCTGCAATAAACTGCTGCTCTTCTTCTTTGTTCCTATCTGATCTCTTTCCACATGCTGGGTATGCTTACTTTTTTGTCAAAACACGCGTACCAAGCCTTGTGCACTTCACATAGCTACGCCTGCCCAGGTCCCACAGGAAGAGAGAACATTCCTCAGATTTTCAAAAGGGGGGAGGTGAGGGAGGGGACAGCAGGGGAAAGGAGGGGTTAACCTTAGTGAACTGCAGCCTTCTTTATCTCTCAGGCTCCATCCCATGATCTGTTTACTTTATTTTTTTTTTTTGTAAACAAACTACTTGTTCCAGGAGGAGACAGAGAGAAAGATCTAAACCAATTAACAGAAAAGTGAGGAGAACTACTATTTTAGGAGAACAAATACCATTTTTTTCTCTATAAATTACTGCTCATTACCATCTTTAGATTGTCAAAGAATTAATTGAAAGTCATAACTGGACTGTCTGGAAACAATGTGCTGGAATAAAAGGTGAAATAATAAACCACAAAATCTTGTGATCCCTATTTTTCAGTCAGTGGCCCATCAACTTATCTACAGGAATTCACAGTTTTATTATCTTGTTTTAAGAAAGTAAAAATGGCCATGCGGTACCAAGGTCTGGCCTGAACTACCTTAGAGAACAGATGAGTCATTCTGATCAGGCCAAGGTGGGGAACTGGCCGTGAGTAATTACTGATAGTCTCAGAACTGTGTCCCTAAAGGAAAGAGGGAATGATGAAGGGGATGAAAGTGAATTATGGGCCATTCCTCTTCTTCACATTCTTGTCTCTCTCTCTCTTTTTTTTTTTTCCCCTTTTCCAAGTGAGTCACAGAGGGAAGGCTTTGCGCAAAGATAAGAGCTTAATTAAAGTCAGGAGTCAGCACTGACGGTTTTGAAGAGCACCAGAAAGGATGACGACTGCAGCCCTTTCATAAAAATGTAAAACACCTGAGGGACAGAGCAAAACACAGGGCCGTGTTCTAATTAAACAAATCTATGAATTCCCTCATGTGATCCCATTCAGAAAATAAGCAACTCACAGTGACCCTGCCGTGACTTCCTAATCAAGCTTCAACCCCGTTCTTTCACGGGAGTCAAGTGCTCAATTGAGACATCTCCAAGATTGGTTCTCAGCTCAAATAGTTTCCTGTTCTATGAAAGACACTGATGAACTTTGAATTTACAAAGAAAAAGGAGCATATTTTAAGACTTCTTTGCACTTTGGATGTTTGGTCAAGACACTGAAAAATCTAGCCTCCAGATGTTAACATACCAGCAGACTTGGGGACCTGTAGGATCCTGGCTTATATTCTCCGGAGTCTGCAGACAGACTAGTATTAGGGGCCAATATCAAGAAAGCAGAATCTGTTTATCACTGTTCGTGCTTCACTGCTGCAGTGTGAGGCTCTCTTAGTAACAAACCACAACAACCACAACAACAAAAAAAAAAAAAGATTTATTATAGCCATCTAGTTGCAATCTTCAGAGGCAAGTCTTCTTTAAATGTAAGTTAACATATAAATTTAAGCTGTTTTCATTTTTTCCTTCCGAATTATACTTTTTAAAAAATTAAAAAAAACATTTTGACAGACCATCTAAGAAGTAAAACTTGGGCTTTTTCTCTCTAACTGGAACTGTGTTGTACCTTTAAATGCCTGTAAACAGTAAATGATTAAACTACAGGGAAGTCCCCCTGCAGCGAATTGCTGAATCTCAGACACACAGCCTGAGCTCTCCTGGCCACCAGGAATGCGCGCCTGCCTTTCAGTCACCTGGGGGGTTGGGGTGGGGACAGTGACTCAACACATGCAACAGTTATGCTCATATACACATTTTGGAGATGATTAAAAAAAAAAAATGTAAAAAAAAGAGGTAATACTTAATACATAATCACTGAGTATTTGACTGCACTGTTATACATGTGAATGTGTATCTTTCTTTATGTTCCTGTATGCTTGCTCTGTGCTGTGGGTGGTGGGCTCCCATAGAATGGTCTCCCTGTCCACACACTGTACTCCCATCTCTTTGCGTCCAGCTGACACAACAGCACCTACTGTCCTCGTGGAGCTCAGCCTACAGAGGGCCCCCATGCCTGCATTCCTCCCCAGATGAGATGCTTTTCCCTGGGGCCACTCGCAGCAAACACAACCCTAATGCCCTCACTTGTAGCAAGCCATGAGAGGTATGTGCTGTGTAAACTTTCTCCCGCCACTTAAGGCATCAGCTACACTCTGAGCCCACAACATAAAGCCTCAGAGACATGCAGTCCTTTCCATTAATCGTCTTCACGCCCGAATGAGCACCACTGTCACTTCTTACTACTCCGCACACAGTAACATTTATGGATCACTTTCAACACGGAACAAGTCTGAACTGAACCGATTGGCACACACTATATTAGGACTGCGCCTCTCTCTTTTCCTTACTGTGAGCGTTTGAGTTCCCTAAAAACATGATTTTTTTTTTTTCGATTTTGATTTCTAATTTGCAACTGATGTTCATTTTTGATGCATTTTTGGTATTCCCAATATTTCCAGTAAATTAAAACTCCCTCCGGGGCAGGGGCAGCTATCACTCTTTTGCACAAATTGCAAAACATGCATCTATGCCTGAAGAAACAAAAATTTTTGAGATCCATGTTTGAAAATAATAACTGCAAGACACAGTTAAATCCAGCAATATTATGCATTAATATTATCTGAATGTATCTACCCTATTTTCCTCACAAATACACATGATGGAGGGTAAAGGCAAATAGAGGTGTTAATTACACATTTGAGTGTATAACCAGATAGGTCAGAGGAGGTGCCGAATAATGAGCCTTGGCAGGGGTCTCCAGAGTGCCACAAATACTCCACATGCCCGTGAACTGATAATTGGGACAGAGATTTTAATTGGTTGAAGCCACGAGTGAGGTCATACTTTACTGGAGAAAGGAAATGACCATCTAGCTGCAGGTCAACCACACACCATATGCAATCACTCAAAAGCAGCAAAGTAAACCTTAAATCTTTAAGAAGGTTGGGCTAAATAATGTTTAGCGCTCACAGGACCTGTGATGGTTAGCCATCCAAACACATTTCATTTAAACTCATTCTGTCTTAAAAAGTCTAAAAACTGCATCTGCCCCTGGTAAGTAATATTTAAGAAACACACAAACAAATGAGAGCTTTTGCCTTTGAAGTCAATGCCAAAGCTTCTTTGAACAAATAAACCCTGTAGCCAACCGGTTCAGTGTGAAACAAGCCACCCTTGTTTCCTTACATGTGCCACAAAGCACACATCTCTCTCAAGCTTGGTGGAGAGTTTCAGAGTTGAACTCTGTACAAGACTCAGATACTAAGTATTAATCTAGAAGTTGGTTTGTTGAAAGACTCATGAATTAGGCAGGCAAAGGGACTTTTAGTATGTCTGTGTGTGGGCTGAAGAGTGACTGGCACACCCAGAAACAAAACACTAGCAGCAGAGGACAGTAATCCCTAAATAATTGTATGTTTTTGCTTGGGGGCAGCGAATGAGTGAAGAAGAAGATACCACTTTGATTCAAGAGTACAGCTTCTTTGGCAGCCTATTAGTTAGGAGGCGACAGGAGCTTTATGTGCGGAGAAAAGTGTTTAAATGGGAGCAAAAGTGAGAGTATGTGTGTGTCTGTGTGCTTGTACTTACTACAGGCACTGCAGGTGAAGCAGCTGTCATGGTAGAGGCTACCCATAGCCTGGCAGGCCTGATTGGCTCCATAAACCGCTTTATTACACTTCACGCACACTCCTGGAAAATAACACAGCAAGAAGACACACATTTAAGCACTACACCACACCGTCACAAGATATTAATTTACAAATCAAACTGATTTAATTCAATTCCCACGCATTACGTTGCTTCATTCGTTTATGGAGAGAGGGAAGAGAAAACTTCAGGAAGCTGGTTTAGAAAGCTGGATGGCTGAAAGGGGAAACACATCCTCGTTTGCTTATTTGACTTGGCTTGAAAACATTGAGGTCTGTTAATAAAGGAGCTGATAAAAATCAAAGCAGTCCTTACTCTTACAACATACACAGTTAATGTGGCCTGATATCAAGGCATGGGAGTGTAGCTGATATTTATACACCCACTCATCCAAGCCAAAGTTAATTTTTCCCACTCTTCTGTGTTGGGTCAAGAATACTATTTTTGTCCTTTCAAAAAGCCAATCACATGATAGCATGCCAGGAATATTACGTAATTTCTCTTTTGACTCTGGAAGCTCCTGAGCAACACAAGGTTACCGTGTGATCAATATGCAACTATTTATATAAAGAGCTGCTTAAGGCCTGAGAGAATTGGCATTAAAACATTATCTTGGTCATTCTCCAGTTTTCCCTCTGAGCAGAAGCAGTATGACATGGCATGATAAGGCAAACTGGCATAGACCGCCCATCGCTGCTGACTCTAATGGACTAGCTGCTAAATCAATCAGATACAGTGAGGTATGACCACCCAACTGTGAAAACAGAAGGGGAGATGAGACTGATGGAGGATGAAAGCGAGACCTCGACTTTCTCTTTTAGTGAGCAGAAGTGTGTGCAGAGGCCGGCATGAGGTTATTTGCATGTGTGTTTATAGAAAAACTCCCCAGAGACTGAGAAATGAAGCCCAGCAGAAGTGAGCAGCCCGACCCAGCCCAGCCCAGCTTCTTCTCCAACACTGACAAAGAAACTTCTGTTTCCATTTCATTATCCAATACTCATCATATGACTACGTCCTCCACAAACATGCTGTTACATTTAATAGCCCTCCTCAAATGTTTCTCAAAACAGACTTTCAGTAATACAATTGGACTAATATATATATATATATATATATATATATATATATATATATATATATATATATATATATTTATAAAAAAACTTACAAAAAAAAAAAAAAAAATCAACTAAGCCTCTCCCGATGCCACCACAGAGCACACATCATCAGGGGCCCAGGGGCTAGAAAGAAGATTTGGAGATGATAGCGGGATATTATTAGAAAGCCAAAGAATGTTCCTCTTATGTAAGCTATTTTGTTTAAATGAAAACCTAATAAAGCAGTCGTAGGCAAAAACTACTGAAACGAATGTCTTGATTAAAAAAAAAAAAAAAAATGCTTCAGAGAACCAAAACAACATAGCAGAAGTACCTTTAAGAAAATGGTGCAAACACAGCAGACAAAACATTTTTGGGACCTTTATTTTTTCTATTTTCAGTTCCTTCACATGTTATTTGTATGCACTATCAGAGGAAACCCACTAAAAGGCTATTCTCACTTTATTTTTCCTGTTTATAACTTAAAAAAAAAAAAAAATCCAGATTTTTGCAGCTACCTCCTCACCGGTTGAGTGACCTGCTTTTGGCCACAGTCCCATATTCCAAAACAGAGTAATTATTCACGGGACCAGCCAGCTTCAAGTTGGGGGAAGGGAAGCAAAGCAAGCAGTCAAAGCTCTCCCCTCCTTTGCCACCATCACCTTTCCCAGCTGTCAAAACTCTAAGTGGATGGCTGCTGGCTGGCTAACCCCCCCCCCCAAAAAACCCCAGAAAACACTGTCACACACACTGTGGCAGGTTGTGGTATTACTTTGCCAATTAATTATTTAATAGGACTAAGCAACAAAAGATCAGACCCAGTTACATCTACAAACACATCCAGCACATGAACTATATAAAAAGAAGAAAACGCATGAATGCATGAGCATTACTTTCTAACCAGCACACACCCAGAAGTGATGGTATATTGAGATAGATAGAATAGACAGATATGCATAGACAGAACCACAAAGACATGTTCATGAGAGCACATCACATTCACATACATTTTTTTAAAGAAAAGTAAATAAATAAATAAGACCCCAGAAAGTCTGCCAGAGCAGAAGCCAAGAATCCCTGGGCAGAGTTAAGACAAAGCTTTCCACTCAACAGCCAGATGGGATAAATTAATCCTCCATCTTAACACAATCCTAAACACTCCACTGAATGTGTATATGTGAAAGTTAGAGGAAGAGGACAGGCAGAACTCTGGGATGTCCCACCGCTTCTTCCTTCTTCAAAGAACTCGCCTATAAATCTCACGTCCTCTCAGGCTCCTGCGGCCAAGGACAAAGATGCATCCACAAACCTGTCCGTAAATTCCTCAGATTGCCTGCTCATCCATTCAAGCTGCACCACAGGCACCCCTAAATTCGTCTGGGGACACCCCCCTTTTATATCTTAAGACCTCATTTCTTAAATTCCTTGCTCTCTTCCTTCAGACATTCCTCTGTGTTCCCTTGGTGCAGCCATTGGCAATGAACTCATTTTCCCAGAACCTCCGACTACAGTTAATGCCAATCAGCACAGTCTACAAATGGCCACTATATACAGTACCATTCAAAGGTTTGGACACATTTACCCATGTCCAAACCTTTGAATGGTACTGTTTCAGTGACTTAATATTTAAACACAGATGAGATCTACAAAAACAGCTCAATAGTAGGTCTTTTCTGGAGAAACTTGAGCGAGTGAGAAAAGCCTACATTAGTTTTTTTTTTTTTTTTTCCCTGGTGGAAGGATGACTCAGAGGATGAGCCACGGTCGGGTGGGAAACTCCATATAGGAACTCTGTGTGGGCTACGTAGGACAGTGTGTGTGAAAATAAAGACATATAAAGCATTACTTTGAAATCTTCACCTCTGCATGCTGCGCACGCTACTCTCCCACACATCCGTAACATCCACGTTACAGGGCTATTTACGAGCCTTGTGACAGTGACGTATGCCAGAGCATCTTTCCTTACACGCCAATATAAACCCACCTGGGGGGTGGGGGGTGTGTGAATTACAACTGTGATATTACAACAGGAAATGCTTCCAGTGAGGGGGCACGGGTGGGCTCTGCGTGTGTGTCTCCTTCTCTCTCCCTTCCCACTATGTTTTCAAAGACAGCTTTGGCTCTGAAAGTGTAGCAAACACCTGAAGGATCTGCATCTGTGATTACAACCTATGAACTGATCTCTGATTTTCAACATACATTCATCTTCTGACAGCACCTGCAGTCCAGAGAAACCACCACTACATGCACCAATGGGAGGAATAAAAAGCAAAATATTCAGTTTTCTCAATCCCTACAAGCAGCGACTGTTCATCGTATGACCCCAAATTCCAACATTTACAGTCACAACTGTTATCCTCACTTACACCTTTATGTTATATGACTGGTTTGGTTTGTCTGTTGGTGAATTTGTTAAGAGTTATTAGTCAAATATTGACAGATTTATATGAAAATTTCACCAGAGATGGAGCTTGGTTCAACATAAAGAATGAATCTAAACAATGAGAGTTCATCTGGATCTGGGAATTTTTTTAAAGTAATCTTTAACATAAGGCAAAGTCAGACATTTCATGCCATATATTCACAAATTCACATCAAACTGAATGGGAAATATCGTCTCTCTAGAACATATTCCAAACTAATACACATCCAGATATCCTTCAGGATCCAGGGACTCAATTAATGGTTGGTGTTCAGGGAATTTTAAGTGTGGCAGAGGTAATGCAGCTTCCTGTGCGATTGTGTTCAGTGCATGCACAAGCCTGATTGTTTGCTTACAGAAAGAGTAATGAAAAATGAGCAAGCACAGGTCTGTGTCAGTGACATCATTCAGTTAAACAAACTCAAGAGGAGCATCAATACAATTACAAACTTGATGCCCCACAGATCACAAAGTGATAAACCTCTAAGTACAGTGTTAAGTGCCTCAATAGTAATCAATTACATCCCTGAGATGAGATAAGAGGGTAACATTCTTCTTTCTGGCCTCTGACATTCTTTTACTGCAAAAGGGTTTGTTGTGGGTAGGCAATTAAGCAATTACATGAGACATGACAAATTAGAAAATTATTCTGTCTGCATTCCACAGAGAAAAATAAGAGGACCATGACAGCATCGGGCTAGCAAGTTCACAAAAAGATGACTGCCTTTAGAAATAAAACTGCCAGGATTCACTCATATTACACAAAAAGGAACACGTGTCAATGAAAGAAGCATGTTGGTTTGTCGCTTCAGTCACTGACACATGCACCCTTTGCCAACACTTTGTTATTCATCTTCTGTGTTTCTGTTGTGGACACTTCTTGTATTGGTTTATGTTTTGGACTGTGGTTTGGTTGTTCAGTTGCCTAACTGGCAGAAATCCCCTTGTTAATGCTGGTAATCTGAATTCTTACCAAAGTAATCAGCCTTTGGTTGGGCATCCATCTCTTTTTCCAGTCGCTTAGTGAGGGCTTCTAATTTTATTTCAGCTGCTGAAGGACTTTGTTCAGGTGGGTGCATAAGGAGAGCCTGACAGGGTAGCTGGACAGGCTTAGAGGAGCAAGGGACTTCAGTTTCAGCACTGGTGGCCTGTCCACAAGCAGGCATCTGGCTCTGACCTTGACCCTGGTTGATGCTTTTGAAGACACCGCTCGGGTTTAAAGCAGCAGCTGTCACCTGGGCTTTGGGCTGAGGTGTTTCAGAAGTTGTAGAAAGAACAGAGGAGGCCGCCACAGGACCATTATGGCTGACAGATGGTTTAGAAATTGGTGGTGGCATGTAATGGGACGCAGGCTTGGTGGAGGGCTGCTGCACATGTAAGTCAGCGCCTCCTGTGAAGGCACTCAGAGGCAGGATAGGGGACAGGTCTGGTTTTGCTGAGTCAGAGGGCCCTCCGACCCACCCTTTAGCTGGCCCAGCAGGGGATGCTGGACTTCTATTAACAGGAGAAGTGACAGCCTGATTCTGCTGGGATGGAAGACTGTTGAAGGTGGAAGGTGCTTCCAGGCACTGGGGCTGCTGCTGCTGGGATACACTGCTGCTCCCTGACCCAGACAAAGATGGTGCATGCTGGCTGTCTCTGGATGGGGCCCAAGCAGACGATTGGCTCACTGGGTGACGAGCATGAGAAGGGTTTCCAGAACTAGGCGGAGAAGGGGTGGTATGCTGGTATGAATGGGGCTCTAAACGCTCCTTACTGTCGTAATTGTTTCCGTAGTCGTATGCCCTGCCGGTAGGAAGTTCAGACTGGATACCCGTGTGGTGTCTCTGGCCGTCAAACTGTCCGTACTGATTCCCAGCCGCGCTGCTCGGCACGGGGCCAGATAGTAGTGGGGGCTTCGCAGCAGCTTCACCCGGCTGTCTGTAACTATTGATGGGCGGTCTGTCTTTGGTGTAATGTATACTGTTGTGACCCCCGTTCATTTTAATGGCCTGGTTGTTTCTGGCCATCTCCTCCTGGTGTTTCTGCATGTGTATTTTAGTCATTTTAGAGGCAAAAACTCTTCTGGTCTCTTCAAAGTCGGGGTTATTTCCCGCATCCCTCCTCATTCGAAACAAACCATCTCTGGATGCTTCATACATGTTTAGATCCTCGATAAACTTGCTCGCCTCAAGCCCTAAATCCTCGTATTTATCCATTTTTGAAAAGGCGTATCGGCTCTGCTTCAGAAAAGTTACAAGTAGTTGTATCTGCCGCCGAAAGTCTAGCTAAATCCCCAAAATCTGAGGAAGAGTGAAATTTCCAAACTTTACAGTTAGTTGTCCTGCCTCGAGAAAGAAAAAAAAAAAACCTTTCCTGTTGTTTCCAACCTTTCCCCGTCCTTTAAATCTTTCCCGGTGACGAAATTGGAGCTCCTCCGCGTCCTCCTCGGTGAAACCGTCCGTCCGTGAAGCTCAGCTCTGCCCCGAAGAAGCCGCCTGTCTGGTTATAAATGCGAGCAGATCCCAGATCCGATACCCCCGGACGACCCCACAAACTGCCCCCTCCTCTTCCTCCTGCTGCTGCTGCTGCTTTACAGTTTCATTCAAAAACTTTGTCCTTCGCACCTCTGAAAGAAAAACTACTCGAAAGCACTTAAAATAGCCGAAATGTCGTTAATATCGCCACGTTTGGTAGATAAAAGTAATCCAAACCGTGGGAGAACCGTTGGAGCACCGAGCCGTACGTGGCCGCCGGGTCGACGGTTGGGACCTCACAACGGAACAGATTGTTTTTAAAGGCGCAGCGCTCAAATCAAGTACGACAAGTAGAAGATAAGCGCTCCCCACCATTAATCAGCGTTATTTATGTAACCAGAGAGCCTATATCTCGGTTTAAAATAGCTCAGTAAGCATTCATTCGGCCGCTTATTCTGTTAACTGTTCCATGCATTATGTGTCATCTTTAAAAATATCACCGAATTGACTCAGCTCGCTCTCTTGGAGGAAGAAACAAACCCACATTATTATTCTGCTTCCCTAACCTCCACTAACTTTTATTTTCATTGATTTGTGACTTTTACTATTCTTACAGTGGCCGTTTTTTCTACATTTAGAGCGTTTCACAGGCAGTGTAACACCTACTTTACATTTCCAGGGCAGGACCCTGTGTTATTGCTGCCTTTACTTAAATAGGTAACAGGTTGCAAATACCCATCGCGTATGGGTTCAGTGTCACGGATGAAAGAAAGGAGGAAATTTGGTATTACACGTTTAAGAAAGCAGAAGCTGGCACCTGAAACGACGCACAGTAATGCGTTGCTTTACTTGGCATTGAAGCGCATGCTTTTATTAAACAGCATTAGCAGAATAAGCTTGCTTTCTTTCTCTTTTTAAATGAAGTGTAACACGTGACAACTAAACTCATCCCACTTCTCATAAACAACCTGAGTTTAATATTCATAAAGCTCGACAGTAACTATTGTATGGGTGTGTTTTCCTGTGGTTTGGGGGGTATTAACAGGCCTGTCTGTTTACGGCTGAATGACATCATACATTCCTGCTCATGCAAAACACACACACACACACACACACACAGTGTAACCCCTCTGCATTGTGTCCTAGCGCTTGCTGGACATTTGGAGCAAAGTTGGGGTCCAGCAGGACAAACTCATAATGTGCAGTCAGAGCATATTTCCTCCATGAAGCAGGTATTGATATTAAGGGGACCTCGAGGCTGCTGCTGGTGCTACAATAAAAATAAAAGGTTTAGCCTGAAGAAACAGTCGCCATAATGCAGTCTTTCCTTTAAGCAGGAGGCCATTTATTTATTAGCATGGCACTTTAACATGAAATCAGTTGAACTGCAGTGAGTGTCCTGGTTTGAACCCAGGACGTCGTCTACAAAAGCAAAATTTACTTTGTAGAAGACTTAATAAACTAAACATTTGAACAAGTATCATCAAAGTGACTTAAATTTATTTAAAACTATATATCTTGAATATTGTCAGTGTGCCATCCATAACTTCAGTGCATACATGTTCTGCATTTAACTTTTGTTAAATATCTCTGAGGTTAATCCAAGTGTGTGATGACAATAACTCTGCAAAACATGAGGTCATTTACTTTTACAGGTTATGTTAATTGTGTCATTGGAGCCTCGTTAAATGAGAAAAACAGAATTGAAAAATAAATAAAATTTAGCCAGGCTTCAGAGTCCCTACATGTTCATGGTTACATCAGATCTCAGAGAGGACAATGTCAACAATTCTTTTTTTTTTTCTTTCAATTTTGAGCAAGACTAATATTTCCAGGAATCCAAAGTTCTATTGTAACTCTTTTATAAGGTTATCTGCTGCAATCACTCAGTAAATTGTGAAATTAATTAAATCACATTATTTCTGATGCCTTAACAATCTGCACAGCAGATAATACCCCATATTTTTAAACTGATGATTAGAAGCCAGTTTCTTGTATTCGAAGGCATTGACATTTGCATAAAAGCAGATCCAGATGCAGAAACTGTTGACTTTCACTTTGAAGCATCAGCAGTAATGAGTAAACAGCTGTGTGCAAAGATGCAACAGTTTGCCGAGTTAGATGGAGATGGATGAAATTAATAGGTATGATAAATGAAGATGAATGATAAAAAGAGTGAATGAAGAATGAATACTGGCCACTGCTATATGATACTACCATAGATTTATTTGAAGTGAGGACATCAGTGTTTGTACTAAAATGATACACGGATCCTTTCAATAGAAAAGGTTTTTCTTTGTAAACTGGCTCCTTTTTTCACTCATTTTCAGTCCAGTCCTTGTACCTGACCATTTTAAGTGGAATGTTTTTTGTTTGTTAAGCCACTTAACACAGACCTATGAATCATTCAAGGATGAAAATGGCACCCACCTCAAGGGATGAGCCAGTGTTGTGCCTACACATAACAGACAACTTAAAGAACCAATTTTAAATAGTATCTTTAGGGACTTTCTTTAGTTGACTCTAATGAAAAATGCCAAAGATAACACAGTTTGACAGACATGAAATAGTATTTTTGCACCAACAAGGTAATTCCCAAAGAATTATTAGCTTGAAACCTGCCATACCTTCAGACTAGGCAGAGACGGTTATGTAATATCCTGGATTTCCATGTATGTTTGCACATTTCAATAAATCTCTGCATCTATTTCCCATTTTTCTAGTAAAATATTGAGAAATGAATGGTCACTCAAGACTTTTGCACGGTACTGTAAATTAATAAGTATAGTGTGGCATAGAGTTTAATTTCATCTTTAATACAATTAAAGGACTAATGAAACTCTGCTTACACAATGAACTCACACAAAGAATATCCACAAAGGACCATTTTTCTAGCCTTGAGGTCATCCTGCAAGATAATGAGTTGTGCCATTACAGCGTCCCCACATGAGAACCACAGCCCAGTCCAGGACTGCTGCAAAGGAGGGCGACCGGGGCTGTGGCGCTGTGTGCTGCACCCTTATCCGCCTCACCAGCAGAATTTCTCAAGAGGCGGAGGAGTGATTTACTTTGACGAATCAAAGACAATTCATATTGTACATCTCTTGTGTAAGAAAGGCTATGACTGTGGCCTGAAGAGAAAGTGAGTCACAGTGGATTACTGTTGCCTTTTCAATGATCTCAGTTGTCATGGAAACTGCAGAGATGACAAAAAGTGTTAAATGATGACATAGGCTGAAAGTGACAAAATTAATGCATCACTGCAGTTCAGATCTCATTCGTTTAAAAGGGGTAACTTTAGTCCGGGAATGATTTTCTTCTTTAATCATTTTACTCATTCTGGCCTAAAAACGGTTACGCTGTTGCTCTCTTTAATGACACAGCAAACTGAGCCCGTTATTGAGGCCACATCAAGTTCAGACGTGCTCATTAGCTGCCGTTACCAGTGAGAAAAGTAAAGGAAGGTGTGAAGAGAGCTGCGAAAAGGAAGCAACCAGGGGGGTTAAAAACAAACTCCTCGTGGCCTAATGGCTATTTAAAACAGCCAGTTTGAATGTGTGAAAGAAAATATGGGGAGTACAGAGATGAGCTGAGGGAAGGTAAATGCCTCTGTGTCTTTGTCTTGCTTTGTTTTGGGCTGCGACAGTATCGAGCCATTGTACAATCTGAGACAATGCAGAGAATAACAGAGCTAAAGTTCTTTACTCCCCTCCTCTTATTCCTGGTTTCTCTTCCTGTTATTCTGTCTCTCTTGTGAGCCTCTTCCTGTCACCTGATGCTGAGAGATAAAGTGGACGAATATGGGGAAAGGGTTAGCGGGTCAGTAAGAATCATATTTTTCTTTGTGTCTGCACATTTTTAAAATTCTGCATGAGTAACTAAAAACAATCCACTAATTATACTGCAAGCCACAGAATGATTTTATCAGTTACTAGCTGGCTAATACAGTCAAATTAAAAGTGTGCCCTTAGGAGCTGACCTTGCAACACTTTAGACTTTACCTATATAGCTCTCAAAAACTGGACTAATCAGAGATGTGTGCACTGTGAGTCGCAGAAGAGAAATGGTTGTACATTTCAAGTGACTGCATACTCACCCGAGCTTTAAAGATAGGCCAGTGGGTGGGCACACAGATACATTTCAGTGCCTCTGGCGTGTGCGCTCTGCCAGGATAGCGCTAAGGGCTGAGTCATGTTGGTCTAATGTCAAGACACAGTGCTGATGAATAGGCACAGTTGGCCATGAGGCACAGAACAAATGATGCGGTGGCAAGGTTAAAAATCCCCAACCACTCGAGGCCCTTCAGTTAACTCCAGCCAGCCACGGTGCACAGAGCACAGCGGTGCATCCAGAAGCCAAATGGCGGTCCGTGTCCATGCAGCCAAAAATGGGGCCGGAGGTGCACACAAGTGCTGATAAGGCAAATCACAGCTGCATGACTTGGCTGAGACGTGCACTGGTAGATTGAGAGGTGTGAAGCTGTGCTCATGGGTACAACGCTTAAAGTGGAGAATGTGAACAATGACTAGAATCTAAAGTGGTCTTAGGGCAGAGGTAAGGTCCTGAATAAGTGAAGCCTGATCTAACAAAGATATGTGCCGCATTAAAGACACTAGAAACCTGCTGTTTCTTGAATATTTTATTAAAAATAGGAACATATAAATAAAATGTCTGTAGATATATTTACACTGACATTATTTTATATAACCTGAACTTCAGCCTTTAACCTTAAATACAGTTTTTAAAAAAAGGCCACCTCTTTTGTCTGTCTCTCCGTGCTGAGCTCCAGTTATCACCAGTTACAAAAGCAGTGGTGAACAAATGTCACTCATCAACAAGGAAGTTGATGAGAGCAGTCCTGGGAGACAGGATGGCTCTCTTGATGCTGCGTTCGCTCAGAAGCTTCTGTCCAATGGGGCTCTCCAAAACCAGCTGCTGCACCTGACTGGAGTCTTTGGACACCTGCAGAGGCACCGTCACAGTGCCACAGGACTTGTTGTTTATCTGAGTGTAAGAAACAAAAGGCAAGAGATGAGAGAAGTTGTGTATTTATTCAGTTAAAGGTTTTTTCCATTCAGTTATTTGGGAGGGAAAAAAAAAAAAAAAAGATTCTCTCATGGGAAGTTTTAATATAAACTACTTTCTGGCACAAAACTCCCAAAATAGCAGACTCCACCTTTCCTTCTACATACACAGTGCATCCTTTAAAACACATAGTTAGTGGTACGCATGGTAAGGGCACTCAGTCTTGTATGTTTAGAAGCAAGTGTATGTGTGCACACGCTGAACATGATCCTGATTCTAGAAGCGGTTGTAAATTAATGGTGTGTGTGTGTGTGTGTGTGTGTGTGTGTGTGTGTGTGTGTGTGTGTGTGTGTGTGTGTGTGTGTGTGTGTGTGTGTGTGTGTGTTTGAGACTGAGGCCACTCAGCATTGGCCTCCTTTCTGGGGCAAACCCGAGTACGTGATTAGAGGACTGAGGGAGTGAGGAAACCCACAACACAGCACTTAGTCTAAGAGAAAACCACCACACCATCATCATCATCATCATCATCATTATTGAGCAATGGAAGCTCAAATATATATATATATATATATACAGTGTGTGTGTGAGTCCGCGGAGATGTGTCAAAGAGCATTTTCACTGAAACACAGAAAATACATTCCATACATGGAGAAATGTGAGAACAGAGCTGGATGCACCCACCCTCACTCAGACATGTGATTTCTCACACATTTTCCTGGTGACCCAGCCTAACCATAAACACTACTTCCTAAGGTAACCCTTACCTAACTGAGTTTTTACACAAAAATGTGCTAATTTCCCAAAATGTAACTACAACAAGATTTATATCTCTGCCGCAAGAATAGCACAAGCAGACACACCCTTTTCTGTCTCTCAGAAGTGAAAGAACAGTGGTGTCATTCAGCTTACTGTGTTTGTTGTAATCACAGGTGAGTATGTGTATCTGTGTGTGTGTGTGTGTGTGTGTGTGTAAAGGGATTAAAAGGTTCTCTCAGGGGATACTGCCTTCTAAAAGAGAAAATAGTCATATTACAGCAGCTGAAGCTCTATTAGCCCAGCTGATATCCAGGGCAGCACAAAGAATAGCACTTTTGTGTGTATTTGTGTTGATTCATGTGTGATGTGTTTGAGCTGATACAAGTGGATTTTCTGAAAACACTCCATCACAGCTGGATATGTCCTCTGATTGTCTGTGCACGTTTAAAACTCAGACACTTGAATGATGATGACACACTCTGCCAAACTGAAGTCGATGACGGTTTCTGAGCTAACAGGCATAAAAAAAAAAAAGCACGAGTGAAAGAGTGACAGTGAGACAGGAATTATACAGCAACTCTGTTCTTAACTTTTAATTACTCACCGACTTGTCTATTTAGCTTTAAGCACAGTGCTCGACGTGCTGACACATAAACACACAGGTACGCGCACACTTGTAAAGACATGCACGTGCCTGCGCACACATACACAGGCTAATCATAGGCTCTCTTGAAAATTACAGACTATGAATGTAATCATGGAACTAAAAATGGAGAGTTTAAGGAAATGCTCGAGGATGTATGAGCAAAACATGCATATTCCTCTTAATAAAGTTTTGTATATACACTCACTGGCCACTTTGTTAGGTACACCTTGCTAGTACTGGGTTAGCCCCCCTTTGCCTTTAGAGCCGCTTTGATTCTTCATGGCATAGATTCAACAAGGTGATGGAAACATTCCTCAGAGATTTTGGTCCACAGTGACATGATAGCATCACACAGTTGCTGCAGATTTGTCCATGAGACTGTGGAGGCCATCTGAGTGCACACTGTGGTCATAAAGGAACGGAGATGATCAGGACTGTGGAGCCCACCTAAGTATTGTGAAGTCCTTATATTAAAAAAATAAGGGCTTCGTTTAAGCTTGACAACCCTTTATTTATGTATTTAGTTACCTGTTCAGCATGAGACAGAACCTTCACTACTGCTGCCTACTGATTGAGCTCACGTCTGAGTGTTTGCATTTATCTGAACTTACCAGTACAGACAATTCCACAAAGTCAGGGAGCTCCAGATACTCTGGGTCCACAGTCGGCCAGGACTGCTGCAGGACATCCCCTCCACGTTGGAGAAGGGGGCTAAGGGGGTTTTTCACCTGGCAAAGACCTGGGAAAGACCCAACATGGACAAGATCTGCTGACACACTGAGGTAACATATGCTGAGGTACAAAAGAGTCAGCCAGAAAAGTGAAACAAAAAAAGTGAACTTGGATCATTTTATAGGTGCGTGGATGACTTTAATTTTGCTTTTATTTAACATCTCAGTAATGGGTCATACAACAACAAAACAGCTATTCTTATAGAGAGCTCTTGTCCTCTGGAGGCACAAGGGAAGGATGTGAACTTCCTCTATCCCGCACACTGTGTGTAAAATTATGAAGAACGGCTGAGAGAGTAAAGTACAGAGTGCGACAGAGGTCACACGTCTTGTATGTCCTGTTTATATCTCTTTACATCAGCGACTCTCAAGCTGTGGGGGCTAAACATGATGTAGGGGAAACTACGCAGTGAAACGGAGCTAAATGATTGACTGTAAGGACAATAAACAAAAAGAGGTTTGCCGAACCTCTCGAGCTTCGTTTCACTAAAAATCAACTTTGATCCTTTATTCACAGGTTACGATCGGTAAAACGTGTGTGTTTGGCGTCACTTTTTTACAGCTTCTACAGCGTCTTCTGCTATACACACACACACGAGCACAAACATAAAAACTGCACAATGTCACTCATTAAAACCAGCTTTGCCTTCAGCTGGACACGGCTTTAACTCTTCTCTTCTCTCTCAGCTGTGCGCAGAAAGCTTGTGTCCGTGCAACCACGGAAAGAAAAGGATGTCCTCCAGGGCAGTACAAGGGCACGCTTCCACACGGGGCACAGAAAGTGACGCTACCGCTTCCTTTTTGTTGTTAATTTCAGGTCAAACATACTGAAGATTTATTTAGCGGGTTTAAGAGATCAATGTGCAATTTCTTTCACCGATTGATATTCTGTTTCATCATTGCTGGGTGTTCACTGGTGTTAGATGCTTATCAGAGGCCACTTCCTCTTTTACACACCAAAATTATTCTCATTTACCAATATTTAGACAAGCGGTTAAGTGTAAGATGGGCTGCGTTCATTTTCTGTTCCTCATCATATGATAGGCATCACATTTCTTCTTGACACTGAATATGTGCATGTGCGTGAATAATTTGAATGCTACCAACCTGCCCAAAGTTCAGAAGCTAAGTGAGGGGCCATGGGAGCTGTCATCATAACCAGGGCAGCCAGAGCTTCTTCGAACTCCACGCTGTGTTGCAACAGCCTGACTGTTGCACTCTAGACACACACAGGCAGTAGAAAAAAATATAACTTCCAGTGTGTTCAGTTTTTAGACAATAGTTTTAACATGTTTACAGTATAATGCAAAAGTCTTGAGTCACCCCCTTTTTCTTTTGATTTTGCTATGAAAATGGGAAATACGTGCAGTGAATTACTGAAACACATGCAAGCTTTCTTGTAATTTCTTTAAGCAGTCTTCAGGAATAGTTCTCCAAGCATCTTGAGGAACATTCAAAGCTCTTCTTTGGATGTTGGCTGCCGTTTTGTTCAGTTCTCTCTCAAGATGATCCCACACTGCTTCAATAATGTTGATGTCCGTTCTCTGGGGAGGCCAATCCATGACTGATACTGTTCCGTTGTGTGTTTTTCTATTCAGGTATGATTTTACTGCACTGGCAGTGTGTTTGGGATCATTGTCATGCTGAAAAATGAAGCTGTTGCCAATCAGACTCTTTCCAGATGGTATTGCATGCTGGATCAAATTCTGATGGTATTTTTCTGCATCCATAATTCAATTTCAACAAGATCTCCAACACCATTGTCTCAAACGCAGCCCCAATCCATGACAGAGCCTGTGTTTTACAGATGACTGTAGACATGCACTGTTGTACCTCTCTCCTGAACTCATTTGTACATATTGAATATATATTGACATCATAAATTCAGCTAAACAAAATGCCAACAAATGATGTGTTTTTGTGACAGGCTGCTAGTAACAAAGTGTCTAAAGATACAATACAACACTGCTTCATCCACTGAGTTAGGTGTCTGTTTTCTGCTTGAATGATTCATAAGTCAGTGTTAATTGGCTTAACAAACAAATAAAAAACATGCCTCTGAAAATGGACAGACACACAGACTGGAATTAAAATCTGTGAAAAAGCCAATGCCCAAACTAAAAAATTTAAAGACTTTCAGAAAGCCTGGAGAACTGCTGCTCAAGACCACTTTAAAAAAATGACAAGAAAGTCTGGCTCCTTGTGAGTAAAATATAAAGAAATGAGAGATGGCTCAAGATTTTTGTACAGTACTGCACTTCAAGAGAGCGCACTCACACTCAGTGTATTAGTGAGTCCCATTAGTCGAGATATGGCTGCGTTGAAAAGGAAGTCCTCTGTGAAGTAACTCGTCACCTGAAAACACCAACAGAGAAACATGGCACTGCTGGTTAGTACAAATGACAGTCTGAGGCTTTGTGTGTGTTTCTAAATACTAGACATATGGATTCTTCCAGATGGATTGTTTGTGTCACTGAGTATTACTGAGTGTGCCTCTGACTTATCATTGGAAAACAATGACAGGTTCAGGAGATGAACCTCCTGTCTGTTATCATCATGTGGACCAGCTGAAGCCACAAAGCGTGTCAACATTCCCTTGCTCTGCTTTCGGGGACAAAGGACCCATTTGGGAAGGTCCACAGGGAGCAGAAGGTTGATCAACGAGGCTTTTCTAAGGGACAGATCAAAGGACAGCCTTGGCTTTGAGGGCTTAGGGCAAACAGCCTGAGGCCCTTTAAAAGCACTGGCCCTGAGGGTGGGGGTGGGGGGTGGGGTTAGAGTGACAATCAAACCTGGCAGCCAAAGGAGGCTATTTATAAAGTGTGAAAGGAGACAGAGTTTAAAATCAATTTCCATCGCCTTCTGCTGTTACTCTTTACTCCGGGGGTTTCAGGTTGCGACGGATGTTTAGCGCTGAAATGCCAGAAGTCAGTACTGTGTACTGAGAGACTGTGTACTGAGTGATATATTGCTTTCTGTCATTTAGTACCATATAAATGAGAAAAGATATGTTAACATGCCTTCCAACTGTAACATTTAATAGAGTGGCAAAAGGCTAAAAGACACAAATTAATACCAGACATTAACAACATTACCATAGATAGGAGGAGCAAACAGAGAACTAAATTCAAAACAGACCAAAACGACAGATGCAACATGTTATTCAAGGACAGCGAACATTAAATCTGTGTGACAATCTGAGATTTGACTATGGGCCCATACCTGACCCCTGCTGGTGAGAACTGTTGCAATATTTTACAGTTTAATAACGTCACAATGACACACTTTAAGCCATTTATCGAGGATTGCGGACAGTCTTAAGGCTGCAGAGTAGCTACCTCTTGAATTGCGTAGTTCTTGTTCTCCCAGATCTTCTTGGCCTCTGCCAGCTCTTTCTTTTTCAGTAGACTGGGACTGGGGACATCTCCGAGTTGCCGCGCTCCTCTCAGCTTGGTCACCAGCTGCCACAGTCGAGACTGCCATCGCAGAACCCCAGCAAGAGCATCGGCTAGAGAGGGCCAACACACACATTATTCATTATTCACTTAGTGCCCATCTTTTGAGGAAAATATTTAAGGCAATCTCACACATCATTCTTAATTTATTATGTTCATGAGTAACTTAAGATGTCTGTGTAATTTCGCAGACTCTCGTCGGCTCACTCTTGGCATTCCAGAGGATGTCCTGTTCAGGCGGTGCCGCATAAAGGATGTAGAGTCGAACTGTGTCCACGCCGTACTGCTGTACCACGTCTTGGGGGTCTAGTCCGTTGTGCTTAGACTTGCTCATCTTCTCCCACGTCACCTCAACGCGACCACCACTCAAAGCCACGGGCTCCTTATCTAGATGAAGCAGGATGGGGGTCAGAGATAGCTGGGATCAATAGACTTCTTACTTTGATATCTTCCAGAATCTCCTGTTTATCTTGTTGCCAGCCAATAAATCCTTAGGTGCTAATTATAGGAGACCTTTCAGGTATCTTCAAAGGATTTCATGTGATCTGACTTTTGCCAAGAGTAGCTTGATTAACCTGTCATTCAACTGGAAACATGCAATCTAAAAAGCTTAAACAAAGAGGGTTATAACGCATTACTGTGAAGAAAAAATAAATAAATAAATCAGCATTCCCTCTCCCCCCTCCACACTTGTTATAAATGTGTCACAATAACAAACACTCTCCAGCTGCAGGCAGCACGTACCTGTGAAGTTTATTTCTTCTCTCTTTAGGTACTGGCCACTGCCTGCCAGTTTAAATGTCTGGCCCTTGATCAGACCCTGGACCAGGAGCTTCCGAAAAGGTTCCCTGTAAGACAGAAAGAAAGTACACTGACGTACACACTCAAAACGAACATACACACTAAAAACAAACAAAGAAAATAACAGATAAACCGTGTACTAGTGTACTCCACCTGTGAGCCACAAGACCCTGATCCCTGCAGAAATGACAGAGGAAACGAGCATAGTACAAGTGCATAACAGCGTGCTCCTTCCCTCCAATGTACACGTCCACAGGAAGCCAGTGGTCTGCTAGGTGGCGCTCAAAAGGCCTGCAGAAGGAGAGGTGCTCATTTAATTTAATAGCCTAACGTATTATCAACAGCAATGCTGAATTGGAAAGGAACAATAATGAGGGTGAAGAAGTGTCGGTGAGGGAGAGAGATGAGATTTTTGAAGGTCTTTAGTACTTCCCTCCTTCCTCAGATGGTCTCTTGAGTTTCATAAAGAAGCTATTTTTTCTTTGCTCTCACAGAAGCTATAAATGATCATGCAAATATTGTCATCTGTCCGCTCAAACCAATGTTGTGTAAGAAGTCCATGACTTCCTATTACAATTTCTTTCCTTTCAGGAAACATGAAGGCTGTGGGTTTGCTCTATGATGTATTTCTTTGACTTCTATTCACTTAACTCCATAATGCTGTATAACCATTTATTTCACTCTTTTTTTCTTTTTCTTTTTTTTACATTATCTTACTCTGCTTTGTTTATGTTATTATCTGTCCATGTTTTTGTAACTTAGTTATATGTACCTGAGGTGCAACAATGTTTCAAATTAAAGAAGAATCAACAACTCAAAGCAGCAAAGCAGACACATGCTTAGGTTAAATGTTCTGATATATTCTTAGTAAACATTTTTTCAGATAGCACTAGTTGGTTGTTACATGCTTTGTTAGACATGCACGCTCTCTTCCTCCAGGGGGCAGGCTTAATCTGACCCACAACAATCCAGACATGAAGGGAACAGAAGCATAGTGAAGCCTCTTCTGTGGCTTTAGACTCAGACAGAAATACTAAAGTAATGTCTGCTTACATTTTGGCTGGGATCACTGCCTTCATGAGTTAATAGTGAAAATATATCTATTGCTTTCAGATCTTGACAGGGCAGCTGGATGTAGTTAGCCTGTCTGCCATGATGGAGCATCAGTAATGATGCTTTTTAGGGAAGACTTCCATCATTACTCGCCTTCACACCTCTCTCCCTATCACCCCTCCCTCTTTGCCCGATAGTGTCTCCAGATAATTGAACCGGGGCGGAGGGGAGTTATAAACTCACAAAGCTGAAAATTATTTGGGCTCATTTCTGGCAAGAGGCCAAGGAAGTCTAATGCATAACACCCTGTTCCCATTTCCTTCCTCTAACTTGCTACTTTAAACATCTCTTGCTTCCCATTTTCATCGCCTCCCCCTGCGCGTATACGGCTCAGCAGCCCAACTGAAATGCACAAATGGTGTAATTGCTTTTTCTGTTGTGCCGTAATCTGTCCGGCAAAGAAAAGTGATGGAGAGAGCAGTCCCCCTCCCTTTTTAAAGCAGCTTTACTGCTAGGTCAGGGCACTGGGAAATTAATCTCTTTTGTTAAGCTCAGGGTATCGCTGCCACCCCAGCAGGTGACAGCCATTGCTCCATAATCTCTATTGGCAAAGAGTGCAACTTTCAGGGAAGTGTGTCTGCATATCTGTGTGTGTACACAAGCAGTACACACGTGTTTCAAGTGCACAAGTGGGAGAGAGAGTGGGTGATCTTACAATGAGCATAATCATGTGTTTAAGTATAACTTTCACAAACGGCACCTATAGAACAAAGTGTGTGAGTGGATGTGCAATGAGAGCGTGAGGTGAGAGAGATAATGAGGTTTGTACTTACATAGGGATTACATAGTGATTTTTCTCTATATCGAAACAGACAGATATGCTTATTCGCCTACTGCTGGAGAATCTTTTGCAACTTTCTCTTTTCTCCTTTTCTTGTAAACAAATAGAATGGAAATAAAAAAAAAAAAAAAGCTGTGCCATTTGTACTAAAATCTGTCACAGTGTGGGAAAAGATGCAAAAGGGGGAAAGTAAATAAGTCTGCATTTGGTGGCCGTACTGAGCCAAGAATGGATGAATAGCAGCAAATTAAAGTTTCAGGAGATGGCCGTTCATACCTGTCTGCATTATGAGGGTCTGTGTATCTAAAATAATACCAGGCTGAGTCCACAAATGTGTCCATGGTGTCGGTTTCCCTCCTCGCTGGGCCCTTACATCTGACAAGAGAGACAAAGAGAGAGTTGGCAGAGGCAGGATGAAAAAAAAAAAAAAAAAAGAGGCTGATAAATTAGAAAGTGAACAAATGAATGAGGTCTGTTTATATGCTCAGAGAAAATGGCTCATTATGTGATTAACGTGTGTGTGTGTGTGTGTGTGTGTGTGTGTGTGTGTGTGTGTATGCATAAGCTGCTTGCATCTGGCTGTGGGGGTCATGTCCCCGTGGAGAAGCACAGCTGAAGCCAGCCTGGCACCAGAGCTCTGTTCTCGTGCCCTGACTAACAGGCTGTGCTAACAGGAAAAGAACTGGCAGGACACACACACGATCATGTGTTTGTGTTGGAAATGCCACCTTGTGCCCCTCTTTAGCCAAGCCAAACAGCACTCGGGTATGTGATGCGAATCTGCCAACAACACTTTCACAGTGCAGGAGAGGACATCAGCAAAGACATGGGGGAGGAAAAAAAAAAAAAAAAAAAGAAAGGTTTTGGAGAGTGTTTCTGTTTCAGTTTAAAAGCATTTAATGGAACGGTGAAAGCGACTGCCTTTTACTTATAATGAGTCTCAAAAGATTTCAAATCAGTGTCCCAGAAAGACAAACAGAGAAACAGCTCTGAGCTTTGCTACAGTATGTGCAGCAGAGCTGATGTCGCCTCCTGGACCTCATGGGATGCCTCTGTTTCATCTTAAAGTCTGTCTACTGGTTTACACTTTCAGACACACCGAGTCATGTCACAGTCAAATTTTTGCAGCCAGACACACACGTCGAGAGGCAAAAAACTCCTCGACCACCTACCATACCAGTCTATAATAAGGCTGTGTTGATGAGGTAAGAACTGAAGGTTGCCTAGCAACAAGGCTAAGGTGTAGCACAGTTAATATTTGGAATTCAGGTGTTATTTCATATGAAGAAAACCCAGCAGTATAACAAAGCCCATTCTATCACAAAGTCTCAAATGGAGAGAGAAAATTAGTGCAAGAAAAAGATTTCTCTGCTCTTCGCTTCCCTTCAGACAGGCCAGTACGAACCAATCAGGAGCCAGATTGTGGTTATTTGTGGTACCAGACTACTGAGGATCAGATTTGATGGCATACACAGGTGCTCTCATCAGAAATGGACCTTCTCTATGTCGCGGAAAGGAGCCTAACAACAAAACTTGGTAACTAAAGAAAACCTGTGCTGAAGAGTGTGGAAAATGTGAGTGTGCATTCGGAGGGTGAGCCAGAAAAAGCTAAAAGGCTCTCAAACAGATGCAGCTAAAGGAGGCAGCTGTCCACTCCACAAAGGCTCTCCACTCTAGGAACATGGCCCTGAATCTGCTGTGTGTCTGCCTGCTTATGTGTTGGTGCTGTGCTAACTAGGCAGTCTCGCTTTTTACCTGTGAACTTACACACACTTGCATGCACACCTTCTTAATCAGACTGAGCCCAGGCTTAGGGTTCAGTTGACATACCAATTTACAGAGCCGCAGAGAGTCAGAGACAAGATGAGCATGCAGGAAATGACTTCCTCAAGGACAACAAAACTCCATTCCTGCCACCCATCTCTCATCACCCTGCCCGTCTGTGTTCCTCTCAAACTTTAATTGGACATGGTCGACAAGTGAAGAGAACAAATTTCAACAGACACTTAACAATGGAGGGGAGACGGGAAGAGAGGCGATAACGGCGTCTTTGCGATTATAGCCATCAATCACTGCTGATGGGGAGGAATTATAGCAGCTTTGTGGAAGTGAGCGAACACAATCTGATGACTTGTGCCATCTGCGACTGAGTGGGCCTTGGTTTTAATCAACATGGTGCCACAACGGTGATTAGTCTTATTCAGAGAGGAATTCCCATGTCAGCAAGGGGCTCTGGAGACGCCAGTTGAGTAGTCATTCTGCATTCAGCACATTCACTGATGAGTTGCTGAGTGATGTGTGTGCGTGTGTGATTACACACTGTGCATAAAAGGTAAATGCATGTATGTCCGTGCTTGTACGGCATTTGTGTGCATCTCTCTTGAGGCACAGCTGGCTTATATAACCTCCATCATCATCATCTCATGCTGCTCGTGTCAGAGATGCCACTCATTACATAACCCCGACTGAACAAAAAGTATTAATCACACAATTTACAGGCTCGCACTCAATGCCCTGTGTTCTTGTAAAGCCGTCAGTCCTCTCAGCCCCGACTGACAGCGAGCTCATTTTGTCGGTGGCGCTCTCCTGAGGAAACACAGGAAGGAGAGGCGGTCACTGGAGAGGGTTTACACATCAATTTTCTCTCCACAAACACCGTAATAGACATGATCATTCCCCCAAATCGCTTATGTTGTGCTAAAAAACAAATATCATTGCATCTCATTTTCAGTATGACACAGTGGAACAGAACTACGGCTGTGCTAGTGCTAATGCTAACAGTCCTTCAGGTGATGGTGTTGATTCAGTGAGCAGGTACTTTTTTTTAAGTGAGCTGAGTCAGCTGAAAACGTGAGGACAACAGAATACATGCTACTGATTGGACAGGCAATGATGTCACTAGATGAGCCTTGAGAGTGACTCCGCAAGAATAAAACTCAAGCTCTTTGTTTAAATCCAGGAATGAGGGAAATGGCTACACACAAACCACCACAGACGTTTTTGTGCTTGATGGCTGACGACAGAATCCAGAGGAAGCTAGACAGAAGAACTGTTGGTGTTCGTGTCGCATACAAATGACATCACTGGACCTTCGGGTCGCCCTGAGGTGGTACTAAATTATAAAGGAAAACAAACTTAAGCGAGTAGAGTCAAGTTGAGTAGATACTAGTGGAAAGAGGCACTAGAGTCAAATGAAAGGCCATCTGTCTGACAGTTAAAGCTTGGCAAAAATAGGGTCATGTAACAGGACAATGGTTCCAAGCACAGCAGCAAATCTATAATGTAATTGTTGAAAAAGAAAATAATCAAGGTTCAGTAATGGCCCAGTCAAAGTCCAGACCTCAACGTGATTGAAATGTTGCAGCGGAACCTTAAGAGAGCAGTGAATAAAAGGAATTTGTGCAAGCCTCAAATGAACTGAAGCAATGTTGTGAAGACGAATGGGCAAAAATTCCTCCATAATCATGTGAGAAACAGATAGTCATTCAGAAAATGATTACTTCAAGTTATTTCTGCTAAAGACGGTTCTGCAATCTACTGAATCATGGGGTGTACTTAGTTTTTCACAGGAGTGCGTGGAGCCCTGTGAAAAGTTTCTTTTTCACTCTGTGTGATTCTCCTCGCAAACCAAGCTTGTTAGAGTTATCTGATAACGGCACTCCATCCTGTCACACAAATACTGACATTCCTGGCTTCAAAAAACCGTGTCATTCATGAGAATAATGCTAAAGTTGAGGTTTCAGAATGGGAGTACGCAAACCGCTGGGTGATGTCATAGTGGCTACGTCCATGTATTTTCAAATACTTCTGGGATCTTGTTTGGTGAATCTGACAACATTTCAAAATTGTTTAAGTGAGAGATATAAAGTCTTTTTGACTTATGACCTTTCAAGATTAAAGAATGTCCTCTAACCAGCTGCAACAGGTTGCCTAGTTTGTGACCAGAGAGTAGTTTTATATTTTAACTTCTGTGAGCGATCGTCAAGATGCATAAAAAGTAAAAGAAGAAAAAAAAGGCATTTTAATTGCTCTGCTATCCCATTAATCATCTAGAAATCCTGATTGTCTGATGGATCTTTTGGATTTGTGCTGGTTACAGCTGAAGTGTTTTTATAGCACAAATCCCAGAATCTCATTAAAAATGTATAAACTGTTTGTTAACAGTTAACAGCATCCAGTGGCAGAAGGTGACAAGTAGTATTTCCACAAAGAAACCACAGACCACATATAAGAACGCTGTACTCCTCCAATCAATTGACTGTAACTGGAAAGCATTACCTCGCTGCTATAAACAGCTTCACAAGCCACATCTTCTGGCTGTGATAGAGCAAAAGTGACACTGAGGTTGAACAAAAATACATTATGGTTACAGATGTTTGTTCTTAGCTAATAAACTGCAGCTAACAAGTAGAGGCTACAGTAGTAATTACATGTACTCATTTATAAAGCACACAATCCAGTATTAAAGCATGTGAAAATAAACCTTTTGATAGCTGGTTCAGCAGCTCCTGGCTGCTAGTCTTCCATGTGCATCACTTCCTGTGTGTTTCTACAGTCATTTGAATATTAGGGAGAAATGTAAGACCTTGTCAGCATTGATGGGAAAGAGTATAAAGACGCGTGTTATAAACAAAACACAAAGACTAATTCTCCGTTGGCAGTTTTTCTAATTGCCTCTTGAACACAAACTTAATGTGATTTAAAAAATGTAGCAGACAGTGGAAGAGCTCTTTGACAAAGTGACACGACACAACTGCAAGGATTTGAGGATGATATCCCATCTGGTAACTTCTCCTTATCTATCCCTACTTCTTGTGTACTGCTTCCTTATTAGTTGTCCTGTAGTGGCTAAAGAGTTCATAGGACACATAATGTGAGATAAATTAAATACACAGTCCTGCTCTGCATTATAAAGGCCCAGGAATAATGAGAGTTCTCACCTGGGACATTTGCAGTTGACCCAGTCATGTGCAGCTTCCAGAGGCGACGCCCCTTTTCCCGTGATTGATGGCAGCCTCGGCAGAGTAACTGGTAACTCCTCCACAGGGACTGAGACCGGACCACAAGACCCACAGTGCACCACAGGGATGGGTGTGCCCCAGTATCTCTGTCTGGATATCAACCAGTCTCTGAGCTTAGAGCTGGTTAGGTGGCCTCCAACCTTCTGCTCTCTGGCCTTCTGGGTAATGGAGTTAAAGGCTTGCTCTCTGGTAAGGCCTGAGAACTATGAAAAGGATTAAAGAAAGGGACAAAAGAATGAAAATGTTTCTTTTAATGAAAAGCGTAGTGCTGTTTATTCAAGAATTACTAGCATCAGTGCTGACCTCCTCAGAGTTGATGAGAGTTTGTGTCCCATCTTCATTAGTTTTCAGCACTGTGGTCCACTTCAGATTCAGAGCTCTGGCTACAGACAGATCCTCTTCATTACAGTCGGGGACACCTGTAACATGTAAGAAGTTAAAAAAAACAATTAAGCAGACATATGAGCTGCAGACAGATCCCTGGGGAGAAAGGAAAAAAATCCCTCGCTGTAGTGAAGTAGTTACATCACAACATGCTTGTTAGCAATCTCTTGGGTTCCACCTCCACCTAAACACCCACTGGTTACATCAGCATGGCATCTACAACTCTGGAACCAGCAAAATGACTTGACTTTTCAAAATGTCACAATCTGTGGGATAAGAAAGTTGATCTGTTTACTTCATGTAATAAAACGAACATGAATTCAATCACTTTTACTTGTTTATACACTCTGTTTGTAGTACCAGCTCAGTGATGCAAGCTACAATTGTACATCAGTAACTCACCAACCACGGTGTCCAGATAGTCATCAAAAGCCTCCTTGTGTGAGATGACCAGGGGAACCTCATGGCTGGTGAACAGGTTGTGAGCGGTGACGTTTGTCAGGGAGTCTGGAGAGCAAAGAGCAGGGGGGGAGGGGGGGGGGGGGGTGAGCGGCAGAGCTGCTTCCTCAGGTAGCTCGTTATTAACAACCGTCCACCGCTGAGACTACTTCAAGGGGATCCCAATTAACAAACAGTCCACTGCAGCTTCTACAACCAAACCTTGACAGTATTATAGTTAAATATTTACATTAGCGCAAGGTATGCAACACATATCCACCTCAGGATATGGAATATATGAAGACAAGTACACTACAAAACTTTAATGATGTGTGTAAAAAAAAAAAAATAGTTCCCTCTCTAGTGAATCACTTCTTTAAAGAAAAGGCAGTAATCAGACATAGAGACATAATCTTATCCTGAAGACGTAATGAATTATTTTTGCCTAAAGGAAACCAGCTAAACGTGCATCTTTTCTCAAAAATCATCTTTTCTCCAATTCAGACGCAGCCTGAGCACAAGCTGGTGCGAGTGTGGAGTGATGCCGACCTCTGCCTGGCTGAAAGGCTTCCCGCAGAGCAGAGCGCAGTGAGCTTCTGCCATGCAGCAGCCTGTGGGAGGGCAGGATGGCCAGGTAAGCTGCTCCGAACACGGTCTCTGGGGAGGAGCAGTAGGCTGACAGGGTCTCTCCTGTTTCCTTCTCGTTCACCTGGGAAATAAAAGAACGGGCATGTGGGAAACTCTCACGTCCACAGAGGTCGAGTTAACAGAGAGGACCTGCTGGCTTTCTATTACAGCTTTCTGTAAGACGCAGGCTGCAACTAAAACAATCCAATCGTTAACATTTTCAGAATTCATATTTTATTTTGCACATTTATCAAGTAAAAACCTCAAATATTCACACAGTCGCCATAAATTTAAAGAACAGGTTCTTTAAAGCTACTGATGGTTTTATTGCATAAAATAAATACCAGCTTATAAAACCTAGAAACTGTTGTCTGCAGCTCCAATTCCATACACTGACTGAGAGAGACATCCTCACTGTATACTGGGCTTCTGGGGCTAAAATGCACTGTTTTATCCTATGATAAGCTATAGATGGCACACAATTATTTAAGGATATTCTAATTAAGAATGAGTACATATGCTAAAAACGTATTGATAGGAGATAATGGTAGTTCCCGTGACACTGTATGAAAAGTAAGATGAGCAACCATCCAAATTCATTTAACAAACTCTAGTTTTTACTTTAATTTGTTATTCTCTTTCCTCTATAAATATTATTATAAAATATTAGAATAAAGGGAGCGACTTTTTTTTTTCCTAAAGAAAAACTGTTTAATAATGGCAGTCATTGGGCTTTCAGTTGGCTTTTTGATGCCTCTCAGTGTGAAACAACAGTCTTGTGAAGAAGTGTAAATATGACTTTCAACAGAAACTAATTTGTGATGTCATCTGTTTGGGTAAATTGCTACTTGCAGGCAGATGCAATGAAAGCAAATAATAAGTGAGGATTTCTATGTTTTGGTACACGGTTTTAATAGAAATACATAAAAAGAAAGCTGTCAAAGAATCTCAAAGCAAGCAATCAGTGCTTGGGGTGAAAGAGATGAAAAACAGAGGCAGAGAAGAGGGAGCACTTGGTGGCAAAAAGCTGAGAGACTGAAGGAAAGAAAGCAAGAATGATGAAAAAAGTGAACGGGGGAGAAGGGAGCCGAGAACAACCTTGAGCTTGAAATCAAAGTAGCAGCCGGTACACTCTCCAATCCAGTTTGCCTGCATGGCTTTGACCCCGTACCACTCTGGAAGGTCCTCCAGGGCGTCCAGCAGAGGCTGCAGGAGACAAAGACATGAGTTTACTACTTAGTACAAGTTTGGAAAGAGCTAATTTTCCACTTCACTGTGGCAAAGAGATATCCCTATTAGTATGTGGCTGTCTAGGATAATGCAATTGAGTCCAATTCTGTGTGGCCACTTTCAAAGCACAGCCAATTTATTTTGACAAAGCAGCAGAGCCGACCAGGTCACATTATACAGACAAAAAGGGATTTTCAAAAATTCTGACCTCCACGCGCCCTACTTTCCTGGATATCACAATCCAGTCGCCTATATAGTGTCCACACTCCCACCCCACCCACACACCCAGACACACAACAACAGTTATTGTGCATGATTAAAGGAAGCTATGCATATCAACGAGGCTCAGGCCAAAAAGCCACAGCTGGTCTGATGCCAGAGATGTTATAATTCTCAATTTCCTTTTCAGTCTGTCACCATCTATTACCCACAACCCCCCCACCCCCCACCCAACCCCATCACGGTGCTGCTCAGCATGCACTACCTCATCACAGAGTTATCAATACAAACATAAACACTGGCTGTAGTCATCGCTAGCATGAGTGCAGCTTGTCAGTTATGGATTTGCTCTAGAGCGAGAGAAAAGAGGCATAAATCCCGATGAATGTGTGTCAGCGTGACCGAGAGGCTCTTGGAGGGAGACGCAGCAAAACAAAGATGAATGAAGACAGACCTGGAAAAAAAAAAATAAAAAAAAAGCTACGACTGAGAACCGAGCACGACTTTAAAGTGAAACGCAGTAAGTGTTTTTGTCACAAAAGCCAGAAAAATAAAAAAAACAAGGACATGAGTCCATGGCAACAAAGAAAAGCTTGAAAGAAAGCGCACGAAATAAGAGTAACCAAGGACGGTGTGTGTATGAGTGAGGGAGAGATGTCAAGTACACTTCTGAGAAATATATTAACACAATGGAGAAACACACATAATTGCACTTTGGAAGCTGGTTCAGTTGTTGGATGTTAATTTACTTCAAGGAAATCAAACATTTCTGGAAGCTATTTGAGCAATATTGCATGTGAACGACGCTCTGAGCTCTCGCTTTCTGTGAATCATTTAGATGTCAGTTGTGGTGTAATAGGCAGGCGGCATTTGTCTGAGTGCAACAAGTGATTATGCATGAAATTGAAAACTCCTGCTCCTGCCATGTGATAATTTAGCATCCTGCATGCTCCACATGAGAAAAAAAAAAATCCATCTTAGTAATAATACGCAGTCATTGTACAATGTGGAACAACGCGACAGCTAAACTGAATAAATATTGCCTGAAGTTAATGTTGTCTAACAGACTCGAACACGTGTAGAGGCGAGCGGACAAAAATGAAGGAAATCGCCGTCCAATTGCATCACTTTTTATTTGTCACGCTCTGGTTTGACACGGTCCGCCTTTCCCTCCATCTGTCTTTCTCACTTCTCTCCCTTAACACCTTCCTCTTCCTTCCTTCCCACTTCTCTGCTCTTCAGAGAAAATTAGAAATGCAGGAACACATTGTCACAGTAGGCTGCTTCCACCTCCGCTCAAACCTCTGACATGGACACGGATGGGCGACTTTAGCGCCGCGGCTGAACCTGAGTGACAGCTGACTGCGGACGATTTTTTTTTTTAATCAAAATGACAAAGAACCGAATAAACCCTCAAATGGACAAGCTACTGTTCTCACAAATTTTAGGTTTGTTTTATTGCAAATTACATGTTTTTTGCATCATTTCCAAGGATTTTTTAAACACTTATTTCACACCTCCCAGGCACTGGTTTCAATTTTATCTCAGAATGATATGAAACCCCACTCAGAAAAACTTTAAACTTGCTCATGCTGTACGTTACACTGCCTTTAGTCCTCAATCAGCTCTTCTATTGTGATGGAAACAAGAGCTGAAATAATTACTCAGTGACTGAACTGATAAGTTGAAAGCAGAGATGTCAAACTTTGTTTTTTGCTTTGCAAACGTGAGGATTTGCTGCGTTGATCTTCTGTATCATTGTAATCTGACTATGGTTAAGGTTTCTGTATGGTGCTGAAGCTGAATTATTTTGCTGAGCTTGTGATTTTTTTTTTGTATTTTCTCCAAATTTGGAGATCAAACAATTCAAAAATTTAAATCAGAACATGAACTAAACATGGATGTAATCCTTTATTGTAGCTCTAGAGAATAAATATATTAACACAATTCTACCCAATTTTTCTCAGCTCAGCACACAAAAGATATATTCTTAGGTTTAAATTCACTCATTCATTTTCCACACGCACATGAAGCAAAACCTCTTCTCTTGGATGGACACCTGCCTGTACAGTGTCTTTCTATGTGCAAGCACATGCACTCACATGCATGTGCTGCATGAAAAATGTATGAACCTTCTTTTTTAGGCTGACTCGTATAAGTCTGGAGGGGCTAATTTCACCGAGCAGCGGCCCTGTTCACCCCTGTGCGGAAAGGTGGAGGCTTCTCATCAACCAGCCAGGCCACCTGGTGGTGTTAACTGAGGTTTCTGGTCTCTTTTTCCGTGGAAGAGTGATGTCAGGCTATAAATGACAGTCTCCAGGGGTCTGATTGCAGAACCAGAGAAGCAGGACTGCAGCTGCTGTTACTGAAGTGTCAGCTATGATTGTTATCAGAGGGCTCCGTGGCTCATTTTTACCCATATGAAGCTGCTGGTCAGCCATTCAGATGCCACTTATCACACACATACAGGGCTCTCTCTCGCTCTCACACACATATTGCAGCTATACCTTTGCATAGTTTGTAGTCTTGATGAACCATTGTGTAAGTAGCTTCTGCTCCACCAGAGCACCAGACCTCCAGGAGCGACCATTTTCATCCACCTGTTCATCGGCCAGCACTGTCTGATCGACAGGGTCCCAGTTCACCACAGCCTTGGATAACACACATGCGCGCACACAGCAGACACAACACACATGAGCTCACCAATTAAAAAGCAAAGCTTAGGAAGAAACTTGTATTTGAAAGCATATTTTAAGGTCATTGCATTTTATTACTCATAATGAAAACGGTTTCTGCCAATCTCTCGACCGTTTAAGTCATTCAAAGAGAAATGTCTGAGCTGCTTCAATCATTACTGTACCAGTCAGGGACCTCAAATCTTAGCAGATAATATTATTCCTTCAAAAGAAATCCAGGACAAGCGTTAGTGCAAAGACTGTTAATACCTCTTTTTGATATGCCAGTCCTGCTTCAAAGAGCTTGATAAACAGATACTGCGTCCACCTGTAGTAGTCTGGGAGGCAAGTGGTCACTTCCTGTCAGGAAAGCCAGAATCAGGTCAGCAGTGCCAAGTATCTCACACACACTCAGAGGAGAGCAATCCAGACCTGAAAGCTGCCAAACTCTCTGTCTGATGCTCAGTTCATCATCAGGTCCTACTTACTTGGTCCCAGTTGAAGCAAAGCCCAAGAGTGTCCAGCTGCTCCCGCATAGACTGTATGTTACTGAAGAGAGAAGAATAACACCAAAGTTAGGAAATGCATGCACTCACTGGCCACTTTGTTAGGTGCACCTGTTCAACTGATGGACAACAGCAGCAGAAGACCACATCAGGTGCCACTCTGTCAGCTAAGAACAGGAAATGATGAGTCTACATTTCTGCTGCAACATTTGGATTGTAGAGTCAGAACTTCGCGTAAACAGCATGAATGCATCCATCCATCCTGCCTTGAATGAATGGATCAGGCTGCTGCTGGTGATGTAATGGTGTGGAGGATATTTTTACATAAAACAATGCTTGGGCAGAAATAATGGAGGTTCTGAATATTGTTTGCCCGGAGACACTCACTGTGGCTCAAGTTTGGACATCAAAGTTTATATGAAAAAAAAGACTAACAGACACCATGAAAAATAAGAAGACAGGAGGAGGACAAAGAGCACGTGAACTGTCAGCCCGAGATGAGAAACTCACTGCAATGAAAGAAAAGAAAAGTATCCGGGGTCTCCAGCATCGGTGAGATAGGGACAAGAAATTAGACTGTAAGTGATGACACCCAGCAATGACAGAGGCCATTTTTAATTAAAGATAAGAGAATTTAAGATGATAGATAAAGAATACCGGAATATATTTAAGTGAAAGGTCTACACCTTTCTGTTTAGTATTTTGGTATTTTACATGCAATTTAGTTTTTACTTATTTACTTTTTATTCTAAGTATTTTGTAGCTTACGGTGTTTTGGAAAACTGTAAATAATGACCAAATGGCAGCAATAATAATCATCATCGTCGTCATAATATCAGCAGCAGGAGTAACATTCATTTTAAAGAAATTTCCTAAAACAGTCCGTCCATCATCATTTGTTTGCAGGCACGA
Source organism: Archocentrus centrarchus (assembly GCF_007364275.1). Lineage (NCBI taxonomy): Eukaryota > Metazoa > Chordata > Actinopteri > Cichliformes > Cichlidae > Archocentrus > Archocentrus centrarchus. Next base: position 18,749,784 of record NC_044361.1, read on the forward strand.
TCTTCTAAATTTGTAAAGTACAAACAAATTCACACACTAATTTGTGTACAAAGCACACATATTACGCACAAATCTGTTTGTATGCACAGTTTATGCGTATGCGCCACACGCTTAGTAAATGAGGGCCGATGAGTTCACTGTACTCAAATGGCCTCCACAGTCACCAGATCTCATTCCCACAGAGCACCTTTGGGACGTGGTGGAACAAGAGATACACATCATGATGAGAAACCGACAAGTCTGCAGCAACTCTGTGATGCCATCATATCAATGTGGACCAAATTCTCTGAGGAATGTTTCCAGCACCTTGTTTAAATGTATGTTCTGAGGCAAGAGGGGGTCTAACCTAATAACGTGGCCAGCTGGTGTGTACAGACACCAAGATGGAATTATTTCAGATACCTTTTAGTCCAGTCCTCTGGGTCAAGTCCCCTCTCTATGGCTGCATTCTCAGCTGGAAGTCCAAAAGCATCCCAACCCATTGGATTCAACACCTGCAGACACAGTTTGGCAAATCAGTACCAGAGGACATTGGTGAAATACAAATATTAAAATAACAGGTATTATTACTGTAAAAAAAGACAAAACATTGTCTGATTCTGCTCTTTAAAACAGATTTTTTTTTTTTTAGCTTTCTAGGAAAATGGCTTTCTAGGAAAGCCATTTATTTTTCTGTTTTGACTGTTTATAGACTAGAAATAGCCTGCTCTGAATAATGCTTTGTGTCCACAAAGAAGCTGAATTAACCAAAAAAGTGGTTTCTTTGAAAGGATATAAAATCTCCTCAGATATTTGTCAAAAGTGTAACTGCTGGACACAAACTGCCTTTGAAAAGTCCATTTCCAGCTTTTTTCTTTTTTTTCTTCTCACTGAACATTTCAGGACTCAATATCACACTTAGACCGACAGGAGAAAATTTCCCACGTCGCCAAATGAATATGAAAACAACCCCGTGGGATCAACATGCATCATTCACATCATTAACTGAAGGAGGAATTGAAAATGCTTAGCAAACAGTAACTATTAAATCTAAAAAACATGTCATTCTAGGAAGAAAATTGTTTAACAAAATAGCATTGGTCCTCTATAATGCAGCACACATTAACTTTATGATAATGTGTAAATCCCTGCTGGGAACTCCATCACACATTGCTGTTAATGCATGCAGACTAACTGCAGTTGGTATATAAAATGTAAAAGCAACTGGAAATGAAGGTCAGCATGCTTACATTACATTATAATGCTGAAGTTGTTGTACATATACTGTCACTTTCTCTTTCTATTCACATCCATTTTATTGCCCCTCTCTGCACGTACAGCTCTCCTAGGCAAACACTCAAGGTGACATCTCTTTGGGTCCTCTCTGGTGTTTTCCTGCTTATTGGGCGAGACAAGATGAGAGCACAGGAGTGGAAGGCGTGAGTAAAGTAGAGGCAGAGCGACAAGGACTCGAGAGCTGGAGAGCATCACAGAACGGACCCTAACTGGTCTGATGTTTCAGACGAATTGGTATCCTTGGTAACTGCAGGGGCCTCATTTGTAAAGCCGAGTGCTGGATGGTATTAGGCTAAGAGAGCCCAGTACAGCAGACCGCTGACTGCTCAGGAGGAATACAGGCACACTGAGTATGGCACCCACACAAGATAGCCGATGTGAACTGCAAAGCGGAAAAACATTAGGACAGATATGCTACTATGCTTTTCATTCGGTGTAAATACTTCTTTTTCCTGGTAATAGCTCCACTTATCCTTATGACCACAGCAGGTGTGAAGCCAGCTCGACTCTTTAAGAACCTGTCATCGGGAAGTCGGCACACCGACAAGAGGTTGTGGAAGATGGGCACGGGAGTCACTGAAGAGTTTAAAACAAACTGTCCACTGTAATGCAAAGTCAGAGACAATCAGAAGCAGATACACGCATCCACGGCTCACGGGATTAAAGGAGAACAGGAGAGCTGGGAGAATGATGCTGTGGATATGATGCTACTCTGCGACACGCAAGTGTTCACCCACACAGATCCAGACAGAAACTCCACTCCAACTGAGGCAGCTTCAGAAATGTTCAGTTTCCTCATTACACACTGCTGATTCAAGCTAACTAGTCCTAACCTTTAGAAAACAGCATGGAGGCAACTACGGACCAGCTCTAGTAGTCTTCACCACTTTTTAAAGGTTTATTTTTGGGTAATCTAGTGTTTATTTTAGGCAGGACAGTAGGGCAGACAGGAAAGGAGGTGCAAGAGAAGCAGGGGGAACATCACACAGGAAATGACCCAGGCCTCTGCTGCGGCCTTTTGGCATATGGGTCACCTGCTCAATGAGGTGAGCTTTACTGGCACCTGCCTCCAGCATTTTTATTCCTTTTCATGCTCTGAATTTAGTGAGAAGCTGTACTAATATACATATGCATCTGATATATTTGTACCTACCAGCAGCTGTTGGTTGCCTTAGTTAAAATTTGAACATTAGATAAAAATGTGGGAAATTCTCAGACAAGTTTGTTTATCTGCTCGTCTAAACAAAGCTAGATAAAAAGACTGATACCAAAGTTTGTGTATCATCAGTGCTCGTTAGATACATCTCTGATAAACAGAAAGTAATCCTTCTTTTAAGCAAACTAAAGGTTTTGTTACTATCTTATCACAAAATTAATTCTAGCTTATGTCAGTTAATAGGAAAAAAAAAAAGATTTTTATGAAAGTAACCAATCAGTAAGATGCTGGAAATAGTTTGTGTTGATCAGCTCTGTCACAATAGGAACTAGCTTCAAATGTGGCATTTTTAAACATTTAGTTCAGTGTACCAGGGTTTCCCTTCACAGATATTTTATATACATATATTTCAGTTATAAATTCTGTTTCACTAAGGGTCACACTGGGAACTGATAATCCCCTTCAATGGTCAGAAACATACAGTTTATTGATACACTGCTCAAAGAGTATAGCATCAAGTCAGTTAAACTTCTGTGATACTGAGCTGGTCAGCTAAGTAGCGGGGGGGGGGGGGTCTTAGTCAGTATTCAGCTGCACATTGGTGTTAATGAAATTAACAGCAGCATTATTATACCTAAAGGTATAACTGAAACCATTATTTAGTCATGGTTTAAATAACTAAGACCAGAAACTGTACAAACAAATCACTGTTGAAAATAATTGTAGCTGTTGCTATCGTTGGTATTAGAAATTGAGTGCTGACTAAAAGGGAAAGGGGGAAGAGAAGAGCTTCATCCCAAAAAGAGAGAAAATTCCTGTATTACAGCAGCCAAACATAAATAAACTAATAAATAGGGTACGCATATAGCTCAATAAAATACAGTGTGACAAAACAAAGAACATCAAAAAAGAAAGAAGCAGAACTACCAAACATAAGATCTTTTGTCTTTGAAGATAAAATCTTTTGAAAGAAGATAAATTTTCCTACAGCTTGGTGGTAAAAAGATGGCTGCAAAGTGAAAAGTGGTGGTTTGAGACTTTTGCACAGTACTGTAGCTACAAAGGACAAAAATAAGAATTAAAACTGAATTTGAGGTTATAGGAACTATTATAATTTTTACTAAGTAAAGTGATTATTGGCAACAGCTTTGTACTTATAATAAAGACCCAGGAGTTGTAAGTCTTTTTTAACAAACAGTATGAAAAAAGCACACTGAGGGTCAAATTTAAGAAAAAAAAAAGTTTGCCCCCACATCCACACAATGGAGGCATGTATACTTTTGTTATGATATGACAGAACAGCAGCACCATGAGGTCTGGGTTAAAAATTTCACAAATTTACTGTGTGACACATTACACAGAAATTAGTTTAAAAGGAAAGAAAGTGCCTTCCTCATTTAACCAGTAAATAGAGTCGATTGAGTGCATACAGCAGAACAAGCTTCACTTTCTGACAGATGCTGAGGGAAACAAAGTAGCTGTCAGTATTGTGATACTAGATTTCTGTTAAGGGACAAACCAGACAGGGGAAGACGAGCGGGTGAGGCAAAAATAACACGCCATCTCATGTAAAGATGGCACCAGGAGCAGAAAACACGGCAGGAATAGAGAAGCTTGTCGTACACCCACCTTTCTTTTTGTCTGAGGTACAGACGGGGATGGATGATGTACAGACAGAGTCTAAGCAAAGAACTGAGGAGAAGGTGTTTGTGTCACTGCTGGAGCGTGGTCCATGTGACAGACACTGGTCACAGCTTCATCAACGGCGGCCGTTTAGTGGAATCAAACAGAGTGCTGAATATCGATTGCAACACTAGGAGCTGAAACAGAGCGGAGTCAATAACAGACTAGAGGGCCGGTGATCAAGAGTATAGATTTTTCTCTATTTACACCTAATTTTAACTTTAAAAGAAGACCTCATAGGGAGGATTCAAATTACCACAGCAGGTTTAAAATCTTCTATTTTCTCCAACTGTCAGCTTATAAGAAAAGGAAAGAAAGTAGTTTATGGGCTGACTCCACTCCTGACTTCATTTTAAAAAGGAATCAGCAGGTGTCGGCTCACAGATGGAATTTTGGAAACGGAGTAAAACCACCGCATTTTAATAAAAATATAAAATATTTTGTGATTAGGTAATTGGGGCATCAGAGCTGAATCAACACCCGTAAGAAGGTAGGGTTCACACCTCTCTGGCAGCTGGGTTATGGTGTTTAAATGAGCATTTACTTTCTGAGTGAAGCCGGCAAATGGCTGTTAGAATAGAAATCGAAGTGCAACAAACAGAGAACAATTTAATTACACGCTCCCACGGCAGTGTAAACGCCAACCATCTAATTGAAAGAAAGGGATGCCCCGAGGCAGTCTTAGGCTCTTAATCGCACTCATATTACTGCTTAAGTTAAACTACTGTATAAGCATTACACGTGTAAATAGATAGGAAGCTTCACGGTTCAGAGGAAAAGTAAACAGTGAGTCCAGCAGTGTAAACACAGCTGATATTATTAATATGTTGAGCAGAAAAAAAAGAAGAGAAAAAAGTGATTTACAGGTTGGTGAGGTTAGTTTTTTGAAGCAAGAAGAGGCTCCGGTGTGAAAGCAGCAGTCATACCGTCAATATTGCATCATGTTTTGTATCAAAGAAGAAGAGCTCCAGTTACTCTAAATGGAAGTCTGACTCACTGTTTGCATTTCATAGTTTTCCCAAAAACATTATTACCAACAGCCAAATCACATCCGTAACATTTAACCCCTCACAATAATGCTAATTTGCAAAATGTGGACCTCAAAGCGCATTCAAGCGTGTCACATCCTTTGTAAGTTTTTGTTTAGCCAACTTTATGTCAGAACAAAAACAGAGGCAGTTCAGTCACAGTGAGAGACGTGTGGTGAGCGGAAGATAACGAGCAATAAGCCAAACTGAGGCGCATATTAAAAGTTAAAAGCTCAAAGCCAGAACAGGCTCATTCCTAAAAGGACGGAAACCTGAATGTGTTTTTGTCATGCTGTGGGGTTTTCTTAGTGTTCACCTGTTACCGTCTCCCCCCTCTGTTTGCCCATGTGTGTACTTCCTGTATTCTGGTAATTGCTTTTTTGTCGATCTTCTGTTATTTCACTCTCTTTCTTCTCTTCCCGCTTTGTGATTGTCTGCTTTGATTGTGTTCATCTGGTCCTTTTGCGTTTCTTCTCTTTATGCTCGCACTCAGTCTCTGTCAAGATCATCTGTGTGTTAGACAAGCCGGTTTGCTCCCAGTCCCTTGTGTCTTCTTCAACACTGATCAGTGTCCTTGTGTTTTGATACTTTTTGTTGTACATGGCTTTAATTGGTGTCCTCTCGTTTCTCTATTTTGACATTGGGAACCGGTCGTCTACTAATCGGAAGGTTGGTGGTTTGACCCCTGGCTCCTCCAACATGCATGTGAAAGCTTCCTCGGAAACTCCGATCGATCCCGAGTTGATCGATCGGAGTGTGAGTGTGTGAACGTTAGGTTAAAAGTGCTTAGGCATAGAAAACAAGACCCATCACCGATGGGGAAAATCCTCCCGCAATTAAGGAAAATATAGAATTAATGTAGAAGTCAGGATAACATTACAGAGCCGTTTCACAACAGAAATCCCTTCAGCAGACATCTTGTTACCTTCTGCAAAACTTTTTTGCTCTAATTTGGAGGCCTTGCCCTAAACTTTTATCCAAATACTTTTAGTCATCCCTGGGTTACTAAAGATAAGAAACATATTCCCATTTGTGCTGCACATCTTTGAAGAGGAAAGAACACATATGCCAAAAGTCCTTATGGTTTTGGAGTTCATAGACTGGAAAGGTAAAACCTCACGGACAGACGCCCGGACGGACAGTACAACGTCCGTAGAAAAGCAGTATATAAGTGCCAGTCCATTTACATCGAATAGCAGTGTTTCCTGTGATATCACTCCTGAAATTTCTGTGTTGGCTATGAAAAACATCAGTAATCACAGCACAAATGTTTCTATCAATCTGTGTCGGCTACTGAGATCAAATTTTACATTCCAGAATCAGCATACATCATGAAAATCTACAGCAGCTTAAAGCTAAATAACTCTCAGGCAGGACTCTGAAATATGATGCAGCTAAACAGCTGCTGCTGGGAGCGCAGAGGATAATGGCCTTGCTTGTGCACAATAGGAATGGTAGGGGAAAAACAAAGCAAAAAAAACCAAAAAAAAAACTAAAAGCTGACATACCTGATGCCCTCTCATTTTTTGGAAATGACCAATGGTGTCACTGATGGTATACACTCGCACATGACCCATATGCAGTCGCCCCGATGGGTATGGAAACATGGAGAGGACATAAAACTTCTTCCTGTGGGAACTCTGGGGGGGGAGGAAAAAAAAAAGAGAGACTCTTCTAAAAATCATGAGACATGGAAATGACCAAAAAGCTGACTTTTAAAGCCTCTCCATTATCGGTCTGGCCTTTGAATGAATCCCATACAAGAGATACTCCATTAAACTGATGAGGACAGGAATAACTACTCATCACAAAGAGAGCGTGAGTGCTGACTGACTCGGGGTATATTACTCCATGAGGCTCTAACAGCGGCTGATTATGGTGTCCCAATCTAAATGGTATCAGTGCAGACTGCAGGTGATTTACAGTCACAATGCTGTTTCCACAGCAACGCAGTAAGTACTGGTTACACCCAGAAATACGTGATTACAGGAAACGTGAGTCATGAATTTTTCAGTAAATTAATTAGGTCCAGAGTTCTGTAGTAAATGCACTTAATCACTGTCAGCCAGTCCCAGACAGCCACACTGTCAGACCATTAGGATATATAATCATAAAGAGCTCTGGCTCTAAGATGAGCTGCGAGTTCCAGTGCCAATAATAGATGAAGGATAATTTAGAAGCATGCACCTATTCATCTAAATGTGCCTCAAATGTATACATACACAGATCTGTCTGATTTGATGGGCACTTGACCAAAATTAGAAAATTAGAAGCTTTGTGAACCTTAAATCAAATTAACAGTTTTTAATATTTTAATCACATCTGTGCTTTTCTTGCAAGACAAACTAAAAGCTTGTGTTTGTGCATAAGTTTTAAATGAGAAATTATGTGTAGATTCTATGAAAGAGGGCTATTGGTTGGTGCAACCTTCATTTGTGGAGTACAATTTTGATTTCCAACCCACTCAACAGTAATGACAGCTATTTATACTGCTGTAGAATACTTGAAAGAGTACATGTGGTATGTCAAGTATTTACAGAGACTGAACATTTTAGATAAAACATTAGAAACATGGTTATTTGTATCCTTGTAAACACAAACATATACACTGCTGTGAAAAAGTATTTGCCCCCTTCCTGTTTTCTTAGTTTTTGCATATTTGTCCCACTTACATGTTTCAGATCATCAAATTTTAATATTAGATAAAGATAATCTGAGTAAATACAAAATGCAGTTTTTAAATGATGATTTTATCAATTAAGGGGAAAAAAGTTATCCAAACTTACCTAGCCCTGTGTGAAAAAGTAATTGCCACCCATGGCAGCAAGAACTGGAATCAAGCATTTGCGATGACTGGCAATGTTTCACATCGCTGCAGATGCATTTTAGCCCAGTCTTCTTTGTCATATTGGAGGGTTTTCAAGCATGAACAGACTGTTAAAGGTCATGCAAAAGCATCTCGAGCTGATTTAAATCCGGATTTTGACCAGACCACTCCAAACCCTTCATTTAGTTTTTTTGAGCCACTGGATTTGCTGACGTATTTCAGATCACTGTCCTTCTGCATAACCTGAATGTACTTGAGCTTCAGGGTTCAAACTGATGGTCGGACATTCTCCTTCAGGATTTCCTGGTAGAGAGCAGAATTCATTGTTCCATCATTTACGCTCTCAAGATCTTTTATGGCAAATGTGAGCTGAGCCTTTGTGTTCTTTTTTTGTCAGCAGAGGTTTTCTCCTTGCAACTCTCCACCATTTTTGCCCAGTCTCTTTCTTATAGCTGAATCATGAACACTGACCTTAACTGAGGCAAGTGACACCTGCAGTTCTTTAGATGTTGTTCTTCTGTGACCTCCTGGATGAGTCGTCGATGTGTTCTTGGAGTAATTTTGGTAAGTCAGCCACTCCTGGGAAGATTCACCACTGTTCCAAGTTTTCTCCATTTGTAGATAATAGCTCTCAACATAAATCGCTGGAGTCCCAGAGTCTTAGAGATGGCTTTTTAACTCTTTCCAGTCTGATAGATGTCAGTGACTTTGTTTCTCAGCTGTTCTTGAGTTTCTTTAGATTGAGGCATGTTGTGTTGCTTTTTGAGATCTTTTAGTCTACTTCACTTTGTCAGGCAGGTTCTATTTAAGTGATTTCTTGATTCAACAGGTCTGGCAGTAATCAGGCCTGGATGTGGTTAGTGAAACTGAACTAATCTTTTTTTTTTTTTTTTAAATTAGTTATCACAGTTAATTCGTGATTTAACAGGGGGAGGTTACTAGGGTTATCTCTGCTTGATATTAAACTTGTTGGATGATATGAAACATGTGTGACAAATGTACAAAAAGATAAGAAATCAGGAAGGGAACAAATACTTTGTCACAGTACTGTATATGCAGGTATGCTTCTCACTCAACATGTCAGACCTTCTAATAGTTTAACTCAACACAACTTTTTTTTTTTCTTCTGCAGCATGTAGAGCAACAGAAATGCCAACCATCTGCTGGTTCCGGCCTCTTATATAAACAAGGATTTATTGGATTATTATAAGGATTCACTGCATTTCCATCTATCCATTTTCCAAACTGCTTATCCAGGATTGTGGTGGGGCTGAAGCCTATCGCAGCTGACAATGAGCAGGAGACAGGCTGCCAGTCCATGTCAGGGCTAACACAGCAACAGCCAATTTAAAAAATCACCAATTAAGTTAACATGCATACCTTTGGACTGTGAGAGGAAGCCAGAGCACACAGAGAAACCGCTGCATTTCCCTGTGTCAAACTATAAAGTGAATATTCTTCTGCATTTTAACTGTTGGCTAGCAAAAACAAAGCATTAATTCATTTAATCTTGAGCTTATTATTTGAGATTTATAACAGAATGATGAGTACCCTGAATAAGGTGTTTACCTGTCACAGCGTCCAGGTTTCTAATGAAGTACTCCAGATAGATTCATGTTCTGAAAACTGGTATATGTCAGAAGGCGCTGCACACAGCCAGAGTACTCCGGAAGTCACATCAAAACTGACATACTACTGCACATGTAAACACTTCTACACTGATGTGAACAATTAGAGCTTCAATTTTGGTCTCCATGTCTACAATGCCACCATGCTTTATATGCACATGTCTGAGAAAGACCCTCCTTACCCCCTCCAGTGCATCCTTCTGCCACTGGGCCATAATTCGTGGGTGCCACCATTCTTCCACTTTGCGTCTAGTCTCTGTTCGATAGTCCTTCTCCCACACTCCCGTCTTGCTGAACAGGGTGCGGGTGCTGGGGGACACTAGGCGCAGGACTGGACTCAGGAGAGCACCCCTGCTTTGGGCTGCCAACAGGGGATACAGCACCAGCCTTCTCACGGACACCTGCATGATTGGATCTGATAAAACAGGAAAACAGCCAGTGGTGTGAGCGTTGGCATGCTGGTGAAACACTAGTTTAGTATTCTAGAGGCAGTCAGCTTTAACCCAGGCCTAGCAAATATCTTCTAAAGCACACAACATGCATGCACACACATAAAATAACCAACTGATAAAAAAACGAAAATAGCAGTTTCCATCTTTACATAGAAAGAATAATCAAAAGGCTCGTGACTTCACAAACATGAAGCAAAGACTTTATCTGATAAAGATTTTGCTGCTCTTCTTTTGAAAACTGCCTCTTCATGCCCCTCTGAACCTTTCCTACATTTGGATCTCTTCCTGGAAGTCTCACTCTGACCAGTTGAACTTGTTTGGATATGCAGTGTGTGCTGGATCTCCATCAATGTGGCCAAATGGTGAGTCTTCAACTTGTATTTCACTTTGAGGAAGAAGACGAAAACACAGGGTGCCAAATCTGGTGAGTAGGGCCAGTGTTGAATGATGATTGTACTGGTGTGTCAAAAGAAAAACATTTTCACTGCACTGTGAGAACACACGCAGTAGCACACACACCATACTTCAAGTCATTTAAGCCCTCAAATGTTTCACCTGAGATGCTTCGGAATTTGCAGCAGTAGGGGATGAATGTGCAAAGCACATTCCCATGAAGGTCCAAAAAAGGAAAGAGTCCTCACCTGTCACATCTCCAGAGGCTCAGCCCCTGCACACTCTGAAGGTCATTTTATTGTCTTGGGGTCGTAGCTCTCATTACCAGTAATTATACTGGACATGAATGTTAGGCCAGCTAGGCACAAGTTTGAGATCCACAATGACATGACAAATGGACATATGAATTAGCAGGAGCACTTAAAAAAAGAGGTCCAGAGGTGGATAAGGAGACAACTTTGAATGAAAGAGCTAAAGTTTAATCGGGTATGGTTTTTGATTTATTTTCTATAGGCACAGTCAAGCATCTTTTTGATTACATGGATTTGGTTTCACAACAAACTGAAAACGGCTGATCTGATAGTTCAGCAATCTGAAGACATCCTTTAGGAATGCTCGACAATCAGACAGCCAAAAGTGATTATATCAGTTATATCAAAGGAAATATTCAGCACCAGCAAAAAGTCAAGAGGCAGAGCTGGAGGTGGCAGAGTTGAAGTTTGACTGGGAGTGACCAGGATGAATTACAGATTATAGATAAGCGTAGCGCTGCAACGATTGATCGAGTAACTCGAATAATTCAATTATAAAAAAAATCCTCAACAAAAATTTACTTTTATACTTTGTTCAAACTCTGCAGCGCTCAGGTGTCACCGTCTAAGTGGAGCGTTTCACCCGCATTAAAGTTCTCCATCGCTGCGATGGATTTCCATCATTAGGAAAAAAACGACCCTTTAACACCAAGTGGATCATCGATGACACGCTTTTCCATGCCTCCACTGCTCTCTACACCTGTGTGTGTGTGTGTGTGTGTGTGTGTGTGTGTGTGTTCTCGCTGTGCTGAGAACACACACACACACACACACACACACACACACACACACACACACACACTGTTAGCTACCGAAACAAATCACTATCACCACAGTTTGCTAGCGAGCACCGCCATTAGCGCCATTACTCGATTAATCGATGGAATAATCGATAGTATACTCAATTACTAAAATAATTGATAGTTGCCGCCCTGGATAAGATTACAAGTACATCAGAGGGACAGCTCAGGTTAGAGACAAAGTTAGAGAGATGATTTGGACCTTAGTGGATATACTGGGGCAAAAGATGTTGAAGATGGAGCTGCAAGGCAGGAGGAAAAGAGGAAGACCACAGAGAAGATTCGTGGATGTAGTGAAGGAAGACATGCAGAGGGTTGGTGTGACAGAGGAGGATGCAAGAACAGGGTAAGATGGAGGCAGGTGATCTGCTGTGGTGACCCCTAAAGGGAGCAGCTGAAAGGAGGAGGAGAAGATCAAAGAAAATATTCAGCTGTGCAGCTGCCTTTTTTTTTTTAACTGTGCAGTGGAATGATCTAAACATATTTTGTAAGGCTTTTTACACACTCTGCTGGAGACAGACTTTTCTTTCATTATTTATAATTCTACATAATAAAAACTCTCATCCACAAGGCAGATACAGTCTTCATTTCATGAACACTATTCAGGTCCACTTGTGAACAGACTGAGTGACAGTTCCCTTCAGAGTGATTAATTTATGACAGCTCTGATTTAATTTTTTTTTTTTTTTCCCTTTACCACTGCTGTTTCACAGTCTGTGTTCATTGCTCGACATCACTCACACAACAGCACGACTTTGTGAAATAAGAGGTTTATTCGGCCTGATGTGATTATGGCTCGGCCTCTCTGTGTATCTATGGGCAGGTTGTTCTAATCAACCTGCCAGCTCAGATGTGAGAATGACATTTGCAGTCAACTGACATGAAATGACACACTGATTTCTCTGCTTTAAATTGCCCTGTAGTTTTATATTTTTTCACTTCATTACAGGAGGTTAAGTGCCCCCCAGCTGCCTCGGGACATCAACTGCATGGAATTGCCAGCTTCACTCAATTTGTGTAATTACCGGTAGGTCAAACGAACAAAATACTACATTACAGAAATGTCAAGAACAGGATTACTCTGGGAAATAAATTTAAAAAGTTTACCAGTCTCACAAACAACAACTTGAAAGAAGAAAAACAGATTTATTATAAGCTGTTTCAGAAAGGTTTCTCTCTCTCCCTAATGATCAGAGAGCAGTTAGGCTAAACTTTCCGATGGCTTAATGTCGGTCAAACAGTCAGCATCATGTACGAAAACCCATTTAACCTTGATTTGATTTCACTGAGACGTAGACATGTATACACACACAGTTTCCAAGGTAACCCGAGAGGCTCATATAGTCATTGCAGTCTTGGCTGCGGAGGACAACTGCTGCTAACCTGACCTGTCAGGAGAATATTTTCACAGCAGTGAGGGATCTGGATCTCAGAAAGAGAGACCTTTAAAACAGCAGAGCGGAGGATGTGATGATCAGCACACCCTGACACCAGACTGACATCAAGATGCAAGTCAGGAAAATATAAATGATGACTAAAGCTGTGGAGGGCTCAAAGAGAAAGGTTACTCTGTATTGTTGGGTTGTTAATGTTATGAAAACACAATAGTTAAAAAAATCAGTATGAGAGAGGAAGTTTCACTTGACCTGATTTTAGCAAAAAAAACAGCTCTTTTTTTTTTTTTTTTTAAATATCCTAGATTTTATGGAAACAGCTGACCAGGATGAACAAATCACTTGGGGGAAGCTGAGCTCTGTCAACTAAATCACTGTTTCTCCTCCACCCACCTGCTTGTGGTACTTTTTAAAAACTAAATTCTCTTGAGTATAAGCTAAGCATCGCAGCAGCCGACACTCCTCCCCTCAGGCTGAAGCTGGGAGAGCCGAGGACTCAACGCTTGTGCGCATCTCTGACGGTGCGAGTGAGTGGGCTGAGGCGAAAGACTGAGATAATGTTTCTATGGTGACTGGGCTCATCCACTCGGGTGTCTCCCACAAAGAATGAAAATACTGTTTCATCTCAAGCTAATGTCCAACTCTGTGTGCTGACTTCCAGTACTATGTGGGGACTGACTGAGATGCATGAGAGCATGACCATGTGAGTGTTTACAGCAATTCTGACAATTTTAAACAATTTTTTAAGGAGAATACTTGTTTTTAATTTTAAGATTTTTTGTTCTTGCTGCTGTGTCTTGCGTGTTAGCCCTAAGACAGATTGGCGGCCTCCCGCCCTGTTACAGCTGGGAGAGGCTCCAGCCACCCTGCGACCCTGAACTGGACAGGCAGCAAAAAATAGACGGAAATACAATAAAATATTTTAATGTTATTATCCAAAATGTTTAACTCACTAATGAGAACCTGATGTGTCCACTTTCTGAAAAGAGCTTTTGAGCCACTGTAAGGATGTTTTATAAATGCTGAGATACACTATGTTGCCAAAAGTATTCACTCAGCCATCCAAATCATTGAATTCAGGTGTTCCAGTCACTTCCATGGCCACAGGTGTATAAACCAAGCACCTAGGCATGCAGACTGCTTCTACAAACATTTGTGAAAGAATGGGTCGCTCTCAGGAGCTCAATTCCAGCATGGTACCGTGATAGGACACAACCTGTGGAACAAGTCCAGTTCTGAAATTTCCTCACTACCAAATGTTCCACAGTCGACTGTTAGTGGTATTATAATAAAGTGGAAGCAATTGGCAATGACAGCAACTGAGCCACGATGTGGTAGGCCATGTAAAAATGACAGAGCAGGTCAGCGGTTGCTGACCTATGCAGGGTTTGCCAACTTTCTGAAGAGTCAACTGCTACAGACCTTCATGTGGCTTCATGTCCAAACTTCATGTGGCTTCAGATGAACTCAAGAACAATGCTTAACTCAAGAGCTTCTTGGAATGGGTTTCCATGACTGAGCAGCTGCATCCAAGCCTTACATCACCAAGCACAATGCAAAGCATTGGATGCAGTGGTGTAAAGCACACCGTCACTGGACACTAGAGTAGTGGAGACGTATTCTCTGGAGTGACGAATCACGCTTCTCTATCTGGCTATCCAAATGATGAGTCTGGGTTTGGCAGTTGCCAGGAAAACGGTACTTGTTCTTGTGCCAAGTGTAAAGTTTGTGGGGGGGGTTATGGTGTGGGGGTGGGGTGTTTTTCAGGAGTTGGGCTCTGCCCCTTAGTTCCAGTGAAAGGAACTCTTAATGGTTCAGCATACAAAGACATTTTAGACAAGTTCATGCTCCCAACTTTGTGGGAACAGTTTGGGGATGGCCCCTTCCTGTTCCAACTTGACTGCGCACCAGTGCACAAAGCAGGTCCACAAAGACATAGATGAGTGAGTTTAGTGTGGAAGAACTTGAACGGCCATCCTTTGGGATGAATTAGAGTGGGGACTGTGAGCCAGACCTTCTCGTCCAATATTAGTGTCTGAACTCACAAATGCGCTTCTAGAAAAATGGTGTAAATTTCCCACAAACACACTTCTAAACCTCACTCAAGTTCATATGCGTGTGAAGGTATACGAGCAAATACTTTTGGAAATATAGTGTATGTCTGGGGTTTCACTGTGTCAGAACTCACATGTGCCTGTTTCACAGCTCACATTTATAGTAAAAAGATAATATGTAAAGATTAAATTAACTACAGTTACTCAAGAAATGCTTATATTATTACTCATTCCTCATCCAATATATTTAATATATTTTGTAATTATTTTCCAAAAACACCATCAACAATGTCTTACCACCACAGTATGATTACAGCTCAGCTTTCTGACCACATGCTCACAAATTTAAGAACTGCTAACATTTTCCCCGGTGGATGGATAAAATGATCATATGAATGCAGGTAATTAATACACCTCCAGCTTGCCTTACACTAGTAACAACGCTGTTAATACGCTTAATGGTAGCTGGCATGAGGGTTGTAATGACTTACAATAATAAATAATAAATCAACTTTTTCATGATATTCTAATTTTATGACCAGCACCTGTGCATGTCTTGCACAAATAGAAACACGAACAGCAGCACAAAGTAAAGTTATGCAAATCAAGTTAGAAAAAAAAAAAGTCCACATCCTACAAGTGTAAAAACAGTCTATTCAATTAATACAGCAGACATCACGCTAAATATCGCGTGACTTTGTTATACATGTCACAGAGGCGTTAGAAACGGTTTCTTTTTAACCTTTGTGCTACAGTGACACTGCTTTCCTCCATATTAAACGTGACCTCCTGGTTTATCCACATAGCTGAGCGACTACTCCTCTTTCTCCTACAAATTAAACCCAAACCAAACACCTTTTTATATCGGCGGTGTTTTCTAGTGTCTGCTGTCTGCACTCACGCTCAGGGATGAAGGAGAGGGGTGGAAAAAGTCGCCTCTGAAGAAACTCACGGTTTTATTTCCAAGTCGTTCGTTTCCGCGTTATGCTCGCGATAACAAAAAACACCAGTCCGTGTTAAAAAAAAAACATCACGTCCACAGTTTAGAATCGCTGTAAATGATGTTTCCCTGGATCACGACTGCACTGTAGGCGCCGCCATCTTGGATTTCAATAACCTTTATCAACACAGCGCATGTGGACCAAGACAGCCTTCTTCCTTTGATTAGATGCGATGGAAACAGAGGGGAAGCAAAACCAAACAAAAGCACCCGAAGACAGCGACTTCAGTTACAATGATTTTAATGTGCACAGATCTCCTGACTCAAACGCATGCATAAGGAAACATAGCTGCCCCGTATCAATATCCTTTAACAGTGCATTAATAGTGAACTAATAAAAATAAAGTTTACAACAGTAAATATTTTTAACTTTACTGAGTGGTACACATAAATAGGTGCCTCATATGTCCTTTATTTGTAAAGGGAGAGGGTAGGTATCCAACCAAACTGCTGCAAAGTATACGAGTGGGTGTGGGGCTTTCAAGGTAGAAATGTATTCCATCTATATTTAATGTTATATTATCTAACATATTTAAAGTAATGCCCATGATTGTTTTGGGGGTTTTTTGTTTTGTTTTTTGTTTTTTTGTTTTGTGTGTGTGTGTGTGTGTGTGTGTGTGGGGGGGGGGGGGGGGGGGCAATCTATTTGCCTTTATTTGCCAGAGCTTATTTTTAAAGAGGAAATCTCAATTCAAAACTAGATACATCAGAACATGCTGTCAACAGATAGAAAAGGCTTTGTATGTTTCTAGGAACAATATGTTAAATGAATAAATAAAATGCTGTAGTTTTCCTTTTTAATTCCAAGCAGTTTTTGTATAGCAGTGTAGCCTTTAGTAAGAGAAACCTGTTTTCAGCAGCTGGATAAAGCAAATAGATTACATCAACACTTTTGTTTTAATGGTAAATACAGCAGATTGCTTTCTAACAAGGTAGACTGTATAGTATATATACTATATATTTCACAGCCTAGATGTTCAAAATATTTATTGATTGTTACTGAGCATTTATTTGTACTTGTGTCACTCAAAAAAATGTAAAGGAGCACTAATCCTCATAGTATAACACAAAATCAGTCAGACTTTAGGGATATCAGTCTGTCCAGTTAGGAACAATAAACCACCATGATATCATTTCACCTGCTTTGGTGCAAATGAAAGTGACAAGTGCACTGGAGAAGCAACAACAAGATAACCCCCAAAATATGAACATCCATATGAAGGTCTGCTGTGTCTCCCAGTGCGGCCTCAAGAGTGCAGAGGAGCTACCAGCAGATGGGGTGTTACATGAGGAGAGCTGGATTGATGCCCGTCTACAGCCCTGTCCAGATGTCCTCGTGTAACAGCCCGTCTTCTAGTTTCTCCTTCACACTGCTGAGAGTGTGCTGTAATGTCATGTATGGATGTGCCATCCTGGAGGTGCTGGAATACCTGTGCAACCTGGATGGGCTGCAGGTGCTGTCTCAGGCTACCACTACCACTAGAGAAAAATCAGTCAGAGAGCAGTGTGGAGACCACCTTCAAAACCACTGCCTTTTCAGAGTTTGTCTTGTTGCCTCTCCAGTGCACCTGTTGTCACTTTAACACCAAAGCAGGTAAAATGGATCCACTAAAGGTTTATTCTTCCTAACTGGACAGAATGATATCCAAGAAGATGTGACTGTGTTATACAAGTGTTCTCTTGACTTTTTTGAGCAGTGTATTTAAATATCTACTGCTCAAAAAAGGACATTTTTTTTACATGCAACTTTTTTTGTTTGTTTATTTGTTCAATCCACTTCTTTATTCGGTCAAAAATGCCTGTCATTTTCTCAGCTTTCAAATGTTTTCATAAGTATTATAAATAACTGATCTTCAGTAAGAAGAGTTTGCATAACGCCTGACTGAAATTATTTCATGATTCACCACGATCAGTTCTACAGTGTGCTCCGGAGGGATCATCATTATGTGCAGCTTCTGAGAGAAGCACACTTTCTTTGATGCCAATTTCCATCTTGAAGTGATTGCTGACTGAGAGCGCACCTCTACTCACTCTCATCTTCATCACTGAGTGAGCAGAGAGGCACAGAAGAGAAGGCTGAGGAGGAGGAGACGGTGTCTTATCGGTCTTTTTTTCCCTATGAGCTCTCCCTGTGGCTCTCACCTTTGATCTGATGTGCAGACAGAAGCACTGCAAGAGGGAAGAAGTCAGAGTCATTGGGGGGTGGGGGGTGGGGGGGAAAGGAGAGTAGGACATCATTAGTAGGAGCTAAAGAAAGTTGCTCTGTCTGACGTCAGCGAGCTAAACTTGGGGCTTTGCTCCGGTTTGCCATCGTATATCAGAGTTAAATGGGTTCCTCCGCCCAGGGCACAACAGGATGTGGCTGCAGTGGATGAATGAGAGGGAAATGGGTTTCTGACACAGTAAAGATGCTAACGCTCCACAAAGATCAGTGTTCCGATACAAGCGAAAGGTCCCCGATGAATGAATCTGATACTCACTTTCTCACTACTGCAGTATTTCATGGAGGACTACAGGTGCTGGTGAATGCTGTTTTATGATCAGCTCAAAAATTTCTGCAAAAATCCTGGAAGAATCCACTTTGAATATTTTTCCAATTTTAATGCTACATTCTCAAAAGTATTCATTACTACACTGCCTTGCATGGCAAATATGATCAAAGTATTTACAGTATAACCACAAGATGATCAGCCTTCACTGAAGTGCTTCCCTGTTTAAAATTGAGCATGAATATGACCATCTTATACCACAGATTTCAGCTGAATAATGTAGAGTGTTCTCGTGAATCCTGAGTGCAACGCGCATCATTATGGTAACTTCTGCGGAGGTTCATAGCCATGTGGCAAAACACAAGGATCAGAAGAGTCAAAGGTCTCTCACACTTTGGTGTGCGCAATCTGACTAAAATTTTCCATTCATTTCTACAGTTGACACATTGCCTTGGCTACATGCAAAGTGTTTCCTCACAGCAACACATACAGGCAGCAGAGGAGGACAGATGTTGATGTTGCATGCAAAACGTCATTGTTCAAAGCGGACCTTATTTTCTGTCAGTAACCATCAGTACACGAATATGCCATACACACAGGTAACATGAAATGCCCACTGACTGGGCTTTCATAATAGTGACCCATCGACATTACAAGCCTTTGAAATCGACCACATTCCTCTTTCCATACAAATAGATGAGAGATAAAGAAGTCTTAACCAAAGCGAAGCTTTTTGGATTTATAAATTACAGGCTACCAAATACCCTATAGGACTGAGATTTCACTTTTTTTTTTTTTATAAACCTTATTTGTTTTTAAAGATGCATTCATATTGTTCATATAAGTTTGTTCTACCTTTGGATCTGTTGCAAAAAAAACAAGAAACAAACAAGATCAGAAAAAAAAAAATAAGGACACTTTTCGTTGACCTCTTAACATCCACAAGGTCAGCAGCAGCCCATCAGCAGGCTTGGCTTTGGTTACCTGTTTGGACAGGACCTGTATGAGACTTCATCTGAAAAACATTCTGGTTTCTGAAAATGTCCTTATTTAGCATGTGGCTGAAACAAAACCCCAACTCTGTCCCAGTGACATGCTGGATGTTATGAGGTTAATATGGTCATCACAGGTGCACAGCTCTCTAACTGCGACCACATCAGCCCCACCTATCTGCTGTTCAAACTTTACATTCCTGCGGGCTAGATGTTGAGGAAGATTTAGCAGTGGTGGTGCTCTGAATTTAACACAAAATTCAGCATCAGAAGTTCAGAAATGGACATCCAAACAAGCTTGGTGGGTTGATGTGGAAGTATTTTTTTGGCTGCAAAGGCGATGGTGGAAAACTCAATGAAAAGTAAACCTCTCCAACTGTTAATCATGGGGCTGGATCAATCATACTTTGAGGTTGTGTTGCAGGTAGTAGAAAAGGAAAGATTTCACTGGTAGAGGGGTGAATGGGTTCATCTATTTACAAGCAAAGACTGGAAGAAAATATCCCAGCATCACTTCTGAAGATGGCTCCTATAAAAAAAAACTAAAAAAAAAACAGTGATCTAAACCAGTGTTTTCCACAGGATTATTGATCATCTGGATCTATTAAGTTTTTTTTTTGCAGTAAGCTCCACTTGCTTATAGCTTCCCTCCATCATCTTATCTTATCTCATCTTTACCACAGTCCAACAAATGGTCTTGGTACAGATCCAGCACTCCTCTCATGAAAGCCAAGTCTTCCTCAGAACAGACGCTTGGTTTCTAAGTTTCTAAGGTTTTGCTTCCTGGAAAACAGTAAACTCCTTCCCTAAAAATGACTTTGTCTTCCCTGTTCCAGCTGAAGCCATAATGTGGGTCACATCTGCCGTTTTCTTTGACCATATTTAACACTGACTCAGGCTGAAGATGGATGCCACAACTCAGCCACAGATCTAGCAAATATGGGCCAGATGTCAGATGTGTCCACCCAGCACCTGCCATAACTCATGTTACCAGAACTCATGGCTGGCTCACACCACACAGTAACAGGCCATTAGATGCAAATGGCCACTGTTGCTCTGACATCATTACACCCCAATTCCAAAAAAGTTGGGAAAAGAGATTTGCAATGAATTGCAATAAACCTTCATAAACCCAGATTTTACTAACAATAGAGCACAGAAAACATCAAATGTGAACATGTAAATTCTTAACAAAAAAAAAAAAATCATTTTGAATTTGGTAGCAGCAAGACATCTTAAAAACATGCAACGGGGCCATGTTTAAAACTGCGCAACATCCCCTCTTCTTTTAACAATGGTCAGTAAAAATCTGTGACCTGAGGAGACCAACTGCTGGACTTTTGGGAGAGGAATGCTGTCCCATTCTTGTCTGACATGGATTCTAGCTATCAGGGATGGCTGTATGGCTGGCAGGAGATAGACCCAAAATGCAGGACTCAGAAAACCATAAACTTAAAAGCAGCTTTATTGCTGAGCTTTTACAAAATATTTAAAAAAAAAAAAAAAAAAAAAAAAAAAAAAAGCAGGTCAGGCACAAACAATCCAACAACCGGAATCTTCTAGGAAAACAAACTACATGGAAGAACATGACTATAAGGGAGCCACTCAGACAATTTATACAAACACAGGATAACGAGAAGATGGGAAACAGGTGGGAACACAGCTGGGAAAAATGAACATAATGGCTCAGAAGGAAACTAAACTAGACACAAGATACAGAGAAGAACAACTGCCAAAATAAAACAGGAAGCTAGTCACAACTGAACGGAGAGACGAGAATAACTCGACCAAACACAGAGACTGAGACTGAGCCAGACACGGAAACACGATGGAAACAGGAATAACAGGGATTCAAGGAATAACACAAACAGACTGAAACCAAGAACAGAAGTAGATGAGAACTAAAAACCTGAGAATATAAATATAACAAAACAAACCACCAAGTGCTGCAACAGGAAAATCCAAAACCAGAATACAGAACCATAATCAAAAGTACAACGCTAACAAAAACTTTACACATCCTAAAAACTCAAAACCCTGGCTCCAAGACCCAGGGACCATGACACTAGCTGCTCAATGGTCCTGGGTCTTCTTTCTCATATTTTTCATTTCATGATGCTCCAAATGTTTTCCGATGGACTCTGGACTCTTCTACTATGAAGCCGTGGTGCAGTATTCGGTTTGACATTGGACTCCAATACTGATTTTCTGCCTTGTGTTTTTATTCTTTTTATTTTACACAGTATATCAACTTTTGGGGGGATTGGGGCTGTAAAAGGTCCTCAAAAGGAGCCATGCATGCAATATGCAGAACTAAACCTCATCTGCATGAACAATGAATGAAACGACTCAACTTTTGTACAGTACCTTAACACACTATACAGTATCATTAAGAACTTTTTGATCTGCCGTTGTTAAAAGTTGTGAATTTGTTGAACTTGCACATTTTTTTTTAAATAAAATTCCTGGCTGAGAAATTTTCCAGTATGCATATCTGTATCTACATACATATCTGTTTATTA